>NC_048894.1:123141020-123242043 GCF_011077185.1 Oxyura jamaicensis | reverse complement strand
AAGAAAGAAAGAAAGAAAGAAAGAAAGAAAGAAAGAAAGAAGAGAGAGAGGAGAGGAAAGGAAAAAGTGATAAGTTTGTATCTTTTTAGGGCAGTCCCTCTTCCCCTTCTCACTCCTCAGGCCCAAGTGTCTTGGCAGCGCACATAAAATCCCACCTTCTCCCTTTACGGGTCCTGACGGACCTTCTCCACCACCCCACGTTTAGGCTCTCCCTGCCCCCTTACCACGCTCAGCCCGTTCCACACACCCACCTACTCTCCTCCGCCTCCTGGGGGGGGCCGTGGCCAGGCACCTGCAGTGACGGCACCCCCAGACCGAAGGGAGCGGACACCCCCAAGCCGAGGGGAGGACACCCCCAGGCCAGCCCTCCCGGCGCCGTCCTCCCCCCGCTCCCCACTGCCTTCTCCCCCCGCGCCCCCCGCTCCGCTCCTCCCCGGCCCCCGCCTCTGCTCCGCTCCGCGCCGGCTTTGTGTGCGCGGTGGCCGCCACCCGGGCAGGGTCCCGGGTCGCACGTCCCGGTCCTGGTCCCACTCCCGGCCCCCCATCATGCCTCCCCGCCGGCTCCCCGCCGCCCTCCTGCCCCTCCTTTGTCTGCTCTGCCTCCAGGCTGCGCTGCCGCTCCGCGCCCACCGCGGCCGCTACGCCGGGTAAGTGCCCCCGCAGCCCCCGCCGAGGGCCAGGACGGTCTCGGGCTTCAGGATTCAATATTCCCTCCTGCAGCTGCCTCCCAGCGGCGTGCTCTGGAGCCAGAGCGCTGGGAAGGATGCTTGCGCTGAACAGAGGCGAGGGAAAAAGTTTTAGTGCCCTGCTAGGAGCTGCCACCGCGTAGGGGAAAGGGGGGGAGATAAATGTAGGGGTTTCGCTCTGGAATGAATGAAGGTTTGGGTTTTCCTTTGGGGAACGTGGCTTAATGGAACTTGAAACTGTTTTGTTTATTTTTTCTTTAAATCTGTGTGTGGTTTTAACGCATAAAAAGCCCAGGCAGGAAGGGAACTTGATTAACCTGGCTGTAAGTGAGTGAAGGATTCCACATGTATTACAAATTAGACTTTTTTCTTCATTTAAAGTTTGTGTTAGAAAGATTGAAAAGTAATACACTAGAAAGTTGCAGTAAACTGCAAACTGTGATATCGCGGCTAGGCTTTGCCGCCAAACTGATATGCCTGATCTAGAGAGTTTCTTTTTAGCAGGTATTTATGTTTGGTATAATGGTGTCTGCAAGAGATTCATGATGTAGATAAAAATTAAGACAGCCAAACAGAGGACCACTACCATCCAATGGCAGCTTTCAACATATGGTATAAAATTCATTCAAACTGACCAGCAAATTCCTCAGGACAAGCACGCATCACAGTGGAAGTAGCAGCTGTATAATTCTTTTCATTTTATTAAAGTAACCAAACCAGGAATATAAATTCCAGTACTAAAATGAAGTTGTTTTTTTTTAAAAAAAATGGTAATGTGATAGGAAGCTATTCACCCCAGGTCACTATTACTGATAGGAAGTAGTAAAACAATTGACAGCTGTTTCTTCATCTCTGTTTGGTTCCTCGGGTCCCAGTAGCTATCTCACTGTGAAACAGTGAGTGCCTGGAGGCACTGGGAAGGCACAGGACAGAAAATCAAACTCGTCTTTAAAGCCAGGGTTCCGTCATAAGTCCTGTGCCACAGCACTCTTCTCTCTATCTGGAACCCAATGCCCAGTCATGGTCTAAGACATGATTTTTTTATCTTCAGGATTGTATTCAATTTGCTTGCAGATGACATTGAGATGAAAAACAAGTTCCCAGTGCTGGATCATAACTTTTTCTGAATATTAGTTACACGGCTTATCTGTTGCTGGATGTCTGAGATGTCAGAACACGCATTTCAATATCCTCTAGGTTTAAATAAGATTGTCTATCTATAGTCCTGTCAATTAAAACAGAAAAAAAAAAAAAAAAAATGCCTGCAGGTTCAAGTATTGTACCTCTGCTAATTCGCGTGATTCACCGATTTTTCAATTCAGTTCTTGAATGTTAATTTATTTATTTTTTTAATCATTTTCTTGTTTAAGCATTTGATGTGCCCTGGGTGGCATGTGAAAACCCACAAAAACTCTCTCCTGTTGATCCTTGTCCTAGAAGCTTTTGCAGAGCTCAGAAAAAAATGAGGCTTCTTGTCAACTTCCAGAATCTGGGCAAGCACAACAAAACTCACTACTCAAAAAAAAAAAAAAAAAAAAAAAAAAAAAAGACTAGCATTCATTACAAAAACTCTTGGTCAATAGGCAATTGTAGTAGGGGGTTGAGATACATTTACAAGTCTTGCTGAAAATGTGGTCCCATTTGTAACACAGACCAGAATGTGTAACGTGTGTAACACAAACTTGAAAAACAACCTGATATTTTTCCCACTCTCGTAACCTTTTCCATTACTACCATCCTGGAATTATTTGTATCAATAAAAGATGAAGAAAAATCATCTTGAAGTGGGATGAGGGTTTCTTTAGAATTACCAAAATACTTTGTCTTTTTGAAGCTTCTGCCACCAGCTCAAGGTGCTGGGCAGAATCATTTAATTTCCTCTGCATGTGAAATTGATTGAAAACAGTTGAGCAGGTGTTGCCTTCACTACTGAACCTGGTCATCACCAAGAGGAAAAATTGTTTGGTAGGTTCTTTTTGAGGAGGGCAGTCAGGAGGTGAGTATAGTTTTCTAATGTTCATCATTAAAAGGTGTGTCCCAACCATCTGAAGTCTTTCTGGGCTAAGTAATTTTGTGTCAGTACTAGTTGCCTCTATTGTGTCAGAAGCTGTACCATGTAACGGGAAGGTATAAATACAATTAGGGCAAAGGGATGAAAGAAAACAAAGAACAAAAAAAGCAAGAGAATATATTTCTTGTAAGCTGAGACCAGCACTAGGAGGCACAGAGCAATTGCACTTCTTTAGCTAAGGACTCTGTCCTAATACGATTAATTGGTATTCCACGTGTTTCTCCAAACTAACTTCTCTAAACTCTGTTCAGAGAAGGCGGGGTATGCCACAGGGACACATCTTTAAGCAGATAGATTCCAGATACCTTTGGAAAGTCAACAAATAGTTGGGAAGTCTCAGCAGAGTGGCAAGCAAGGCAGCATCTCTCATGTATTTACCTTCTGCTGCCTCACACAACAAGCAAGAGTCCAACCTGACCCTGTGCTCCTGCACCTGCAGGAACTTAAGGAGAAACTTAAGGAGCTTGGAGTTGCTGCCTTCCCCTCTAAAAGACCTTGCAAACTACCTTGCACCAAACTCAGCACTATACTCCCCCACACAATTTTTCTGCTCCCATTTGCATTCTCATTCCAAAGGTTCCAGTGGAGATAGGTGAGGTGGGGACACATCAGGGTATGGAGAGTGGCTGTGGTGCATACATGAGGATTTTCCAGGAGGCCATTACCAGAGGTTCATACAGGGGCAACAAGATGATCAAATGGAAGGAAAAGTTTAAGTGCCAGAAATAACTGAGTAAGCTAGGACACTGGTTTCCAGTAGAAACAATTTAGGTAATGACAAATATCTACAAGCTTTGAGGCACACAGAGGTGGTGGATAGAGATCAGTGGTTCACTGTTTTCTCCCACAGGAACTGGGAGACGTAAGATCTAGTATGACCCAGGTTGAAAGGAAGTTTCTTCACCCCACTTGTGTGAGACCTGTAGAACTTTGCTGAAGGATGTGAAAGGTTTACCAGGGTCTAAGGGGGCTTGACAGATCCATGGAAGGGAAATCCTCTGAGAGTTACTATCTATACCTCTGAAATGACATCCAGCCCAGGAAATCACTGAGGTGTAAGTAAGTGTACAGTGGAAGCATACTTAGTGGTAATATACAATTTTGCCTCGTTGTTAAACTTCTCTTTTGACAGTTTTGAAGAGTAGGTTATTGGAGCAGATGGATTTATTTTATTTTATTTTTTAACGAAATGCAACAGTCTTCCAGCTCTTAGTTATTCTATGATGAAAGAGATGGCTTCCCATAAACAGGTCACGTTTTCTTAGGGGAAAAATCACTTCTCTCATTTGTTCTTTAAAAATCACTATTAGGGTTCTTTTACTTCAGCTCATCTCCCATCATCCAAAAGATGATGGCTGGGCATGTACCTTCTGTTTCCCCACTTTCTGTTTCATATCACTTGTAAGTTCTTTCAAAGCCTTATCAGAAGTGTGTCTCACCTCACCTTTGCTCTTACCTCCAATAACTAAATGAAGAAAAAGGCTGGGAAAACAAAACAAACAAACAAAAAGTTGGCCAGTTCGTCTCTAAATTTTTGTTTTGTTTTGTTTTGTTTTGTTTTCCTGGGATTTTGGGGGTCCTTTTGAAAATTGCATTGAGAAATTAACTCCTCGAAAAAGTTAGGCTTATGTGGGTTGCAGTGCAGCAGATACTTGCCATTTCTTTTCATCAAGTAGAGGCTATAATGCATTCTTATGCTATTGCATTTGGGGTGGATAAGAAACAGAAAACTGTAAAGAAATGTTCCATAATCCAATATGTAAAATGCTGAAACTACTGGGACATCACATCCCATAAACTGCACAAACCAACTGGTCATGCAGATAAGCACAGGCATCAAATCTGAGAACATTCAGCAAATTTCAAATATTTTAATGCCCGTTAACATCCCAACATACCAAAGCTAAGTGCCTCTGATCCCACAGTACCTTATATACAATAGCTAGCAATTGTTCTGTCTCATGGAAAAAACACATGGGACTGTGATAAAACCTGGTTGCTGAGGGAATTGAGAAGTGGAAAGGAACTCCTGTGCTATTCCCCTCTGAAACATTTTTTTCCAAATGTTTTAACCAGGGAGTAAAAGATCTGTTTTGCTGAGTAAAAAATGTTCTTTCTCTCTTCTACTCCTTTCCCATCCCCATATCAAGGTAAAATGTCATATACACAACTGGCAAAAAAAGCATTTGGAAAGAATGCCAACAGCATTAGGTTGAAGTCATAATTGTTCAGATTAAAACCACACTTACTGCGTCTCTGGATGGTATCAGGGAGCTTCTGAAAGGTGAAAAACTATAAGCTCTATAGCATCATGCACAAGCAATTTTACTATTCTTTCTTCAATTTAATAATTCTGTAATAGAAACACCAGTGATTCCTAGAAAGAACACAGATCTGTGAAATCCATGACAACTCTGGCACCTCTATACCTACTCTGCTCTCAAGACCACAATTCTAATTTTTATGCTTTCTCATCACCTGATACTCTTCCAGCACAACATCATTTATGTTCTCCTAAAGGGAAAAAATAATACTGCCAAGTTTTGATTCTTCTTCTCCTCTTAAGTCCAAGCATGTTAAATTTACCTTTTATAGCCTCTCTGCCCTCCTTATTATAAATGAGAAATATGAAGTGTTTCAGTTGCTCTTTCTTTCCCTTCTTCACGATTTTTTTTTTTTTTTCCCAATAATTACTACAACAGAGGACATCCACATTACACAGGCAAAGTGAAGGCCAGGCAAAGAGGCTCCCAGCTCGTTATGACTTTGTCTAAACTGATCTCCAGGTTCATGTCACCATGCAAGCCAGATCCCATACGTGTCCAGATCAGGACCTTGTTGGATGATGTCGTGGTTCCTGTCTGGCTTCTGCATGTGGAGGAGAGGAGCAGAAAGCTTGAGGGTAGGGGAAGGTATAAAGAACTTATAAAAGACATGCATAAAAAAAGATAAAGAATGAGGACATGGGCAAAACTTTCAGCCATACTTGGAAGCTCTGAACCTTTGCTAGGTCCCCTACTTTATATGAAACCTCTGGTCTTCCAGTAAAAATGATTCTTTGTGAAGTGCAAGCCCTCAGTTTCCTCATTTTTAAAAGTATATATGTTACAAATAGGAATGTCATATATTACTAAATAAAATTCATGTTTGAGCTATGTTTTGAGTCCAACAGTTGTGTTCTGCAAAAAAAAAAACAGCATACATTTAAGATGTACTTAGACAAAGATGCTTATAAAAACAGAATTTACATATCAAAGCCAACTGTTCCTTCAGTCTAAAGCATCTACTTTGAATCCTCCAGCTTCCACTGTCTTGTGGAAATAAGCGGGTGAAGAAACACAGCTTTTCCCAGAGCTTCTGGTACTAGTTGCAGTGAACTTCGGTGCTCCCACTTCTACACCATACCCACTCCCTTCTATTTGCTGCTGCCATTAATTCACTTTCCTGGAGACACTCATAGTCTTCTTAAAATGATGTACTTAACCTTGTATATTTTGCACAGAACTTTCAGAAGCACTTAGCCAGGCAAAGATAATACTTACATAATGGACTAATTACTTTTTTATTTATAAAATTGGGATCTGAATTATGTGAATAACCTACATGAAAGACAGTGGAACTTACTTGCGGCCCGGAAGGAAAATCAAGGTTCTGGAATGAGTGAATTTGAAAAAGGGAAGCTAAAAATCTGCTTTTCCTGAATATATTACAAATGTTTTGCAGGGAACTCTAGTTTCATATGCTGTGTAGGACTGTATCCCACACTGCACAATAAACAGGAGCCCAAGGTCTTCTGAAATTCTAATATCTGTAAAAATGTCATACATACTTCTGAAACAGCTTTACATGGTCAAAGTGCCATAGGAAACATCCATTACTCTATCCAGTTGAAAGTGAATGGCCACCATTAATCATCTTTCACTGTCTCCAGGAGGTAAACTCTGTCATCTCTGTTGCACAGAACTGTCTTTCACTTATCTTTTCTCCTTAATTTTACCTCTGAATACATAAGAGAAATTGTGCTCCCTCTAGGGTGAAACATACTATTTAAGGGGTGCACTGCATATATAACATTGACACAAAAAAGTAAAGAAGAAAACTGATATTGGGTTCATATATTGGCAGTCCGTCCAGCAGTCCTGTAAGCAAACCCTGCCGTGAGTATCCATATAACACTGAAAACTAAAAGCAGGCAGAGGAGTTCACCATTCAGTATTTCTACTGTTCAAGCAGTATGAACACCAGGAGATGGGGAGAATTTTCCTGCAGTTTGACCCTCTAAAACTAAATAAAATAAACTCTCTTGCGACTGTCCCATGCACAACTTGCTTGGCTATTTATGCTATCAGGACTATTTTTCAGGCAGAAAAAACTTTCAGCAAATCTTGTGCTCTCTGTTCTACTTACAATGATAAGAAGGTTTGGTTGCAAAATGAGAACTAATAATTATAATTACACTAGACCTCTTTCTGAAAACCCTGCTGCAGGCAAAACTCCTTACAGAATTTAACAGGACTTTTGCTGGTCTCAGATTTGCAGGAACAGACTTATAGGCAGCAAACTTCTGGAGACAATTAAGCCCAATCCTAAATTTTGTTCAGTATATTTTGATTCTGATTTATAAAGTCTGTGTTCACATACTTGAGTAAAAAATTGTGGTTCTGGTTTGATATTGGTGCTAGAGCAAAACCTGCATTGATTTTGCTCTTTAAGTTACACCTCAGTATATCAAGTCAGAATCACACCCTGAGCAGTCATGGATTGCAAAGAAAGAATCTGCAAAGAAAACTCTAAAACCACTTTTTGTGCAAAGCACCTGAGGGTAGGGGGGGCAAAGTAGTCTGAAGTAAAATTGAAAGGAACAAATTGATGGGGGCAATGTATTCCCTTCTTTTTAACATTTTGCATCTTTTGAGCTTGCCAAATGAGGAGGAAGGTCAAGGACTCATTGCTTTCTGGTGGAACTGTAAAAACAGGCACTGTGCATCACTCAGGACGAGCACGGATGCCTGGTCTGCTGGGCGGGTGCTCACACAGGCTGGCATAGAGCAGCTGGCAGGGAGCACAGACCCATTCCTTTTGCCTGTATCTGCTCTGTGCCAGCTGAGTGGTCTGGAGAACAAGGCCCCACCAAGGCACCTCTGCCCCTGGGGAACATTGAGACTTGCGAGTGCACTTATTAAAAGAGACGACACACCTTAGAGTTACCAGGCAAAGCAATGCACACAACAGCACTCTCTAAGGAGGGGATGTTCTAGACTGCTTAAATATAGCCATGGAAAAACAGAAGTATCTTACCAAATCAAAGCATCTTTTCTGGCTGTTCTGCAGTTCAGTCAAGGCTCTTTGCAGGGGAGGCTACCAAAACAGGATTTTGAAAACATAGTTTGAGTAAGGTTTATTGCAGTACAATTGTTCTAAGAAAACTTCTTGTTTGTTACACCATGTAGTATTTCAAATATGTTCAGAAAAGTAATGATACAATTTGCAGCATTTACTCAGAGAAAAAAAAAAAAAAAGTCTCTTCATTTTTATTTTATAGTTCTGTTGTATTTGGACAGTAATTTGTGATTACAGTATCCTACAGGTTTGAAAGGCTCAGGTAAGCAGTAGAAAAGGTGCTACATTTTAAATACAAGACAACATAGCAGACTTTATATTTGTTTTGAGAAACAGATGGCACACGTGATACAGCCATAGTCTATAGATGGATTTTTAAAGTGAGTATTTTGTTGGCCATTTTCTTTTTTTCTATTTTTTCTTCCGAGGCACTGAAAGTGTTAACTTAGTTGAAAAAAATGAGAAGATTAATCCAGGCATCTGAAGCCAGGCATTTGATTATATAAGAAAAGCATGGGATAGAACCCCGAAAGAAAGTCAAGTCTCGAGGACAGATGTGAGAAATGACTTCAGCAGGCCTGATGAAAAACTGGTGCACTTTGATTTATGCGACTGTACTCCTACCAAGATTACCACCAGATGCTACTCTAAGGCTATGGAGTGATGATACAGCCAAGCCCCTAAACCCTCTAATGGCCAGCCGCTGACAGTGGAGGCAGTTGTGCTCCCGCTGCTCCAGAGGTGCAGCCCCCCTGCCCCTGCTCTGACACTGGCACTTCTCCGCCTACTGCATGCCAATCCAGGGAGCAAAAAGAGCAAAAAAACATCCCTCTCATCACCCTCTTTTTTTTTTTTTTTTTTTTCCTGGACTAGCTCTCAGCTTGTCAGTCTGTGATCTGGCTGCTGCAGAGCCTCTGGGGTGTTAGTGTTGGCCCAGGGAAGGAGTGACAATGCCTGGTTTTCCAGTAGCCACCTCGGTCAGGGGCTTCAGGCCCCCCGTGCACACGTGCACAGGAGATGGTCCCCTGAACCCAGTTAATTCCAGGTGTGAACTCCAAGGAGCACAATGTGGCTTTACCTTGGCAGAATTTGGTTTCCGGATCACTCCTGACCACCAGCTTTCTTTCCTTGACACTGTCAAAGGAACAATCCCAGAAGAGTGTTTCAGGCTCACAGAGAGAATAAGGGGATGTTTATTTTCAAATAAGCATCTTCCTAAAAGTGCAAAACTAAAGAAAAAGTTAAGCTCAGTACTAGCTATAGTTACATGTGAGTTTTTGAAGCAAAGGGGCTTCATCATTCCTACTGTCTTAAGAAGCTGTAATTCCTTCTTTATGTAACACACAAGACCAACATAATAGCATCTGCAGAAAAATAACCTCTATATTCATTAAATTGGTTGATGTTAGATGGACTATAACTATTTATCAGGAAAACAGGGCAGGCATTTAAATATGGATGCTTTATTAAGAGCTCTGGCATTTTTGTCACAGCACAGTTTCAACAGAAAAATAAAACTTCAGGTTCACTTGTGCTGTACAGGACACGCAGCCAAGAACATACTCTGCCTAAAATTTGTACCAAATAACAAGAATCACCATGTAAGCATGCTGCCAAGTCCCAGCTAATAAGGCCAGTGTCTCAGCAGCATGAGCTTGCATCTTCATCAGCAGTACACAGCATAAGGATGTCCTGTGGCACAAGGACAGCACGTCACGTCTTTATTCAGCTCTGTTATCAACAGACTGGATCCCTGATCCATCTGCCTATGATAGTGACAATACAAAAAAAAAAAAAAAAAAAAAAAAAAAAGGAATATAAAATCATCTAAGTAATTTGCTTTCCTTGTAAAAATTAAATATTCACCTTTCATCTGTTCAGCTGAGCTTGTTCTGTTGTTTTGTTTTTACAAAAAGCAGTTATCTTAGTTTTGGTGTAATTTTTAAATCATGGCCTGTTTAATAAAGTTTCAGAGGAAATCAAAGCACTGAAGTATAAAGGGTAAACTCTTTTATATTCACTATCCAAGAGCATAAAAATAAATTGTGATGTGGTTTGTATTTTCTGAGGCCTAGCTTAGAATTTTAACTGCAGCAAAGTATGTAATTATGCAGATTTTGATAGTAGAATAGAATCACAGAATCACAGAATCATTAAGGTTGGAAAAGACCTACAAGATCATCCGGTCCAACCATTCCCCAGCCAATATCACCCAATAAGCCATGTCCCTAAGTACCACATCCAACTTTTTCTTAAACATCCCCAGGGATGGTGACTCTACCACTTCCCTGGGCAACCCGTTCCAATACCTAACCAAATCCCCACTGCGAGAGTTGTTTCTGTTCTGCATTAAGCCATAATGAGGGAAAGTCATGGTTCTCCCTCTGTAGAATCTGCAAGGAGCAGGAAGCACAGGAACCCAGGGCTCCTCTGCTCAACAGAAGGGCAACCACATCTCCCTTCTCTGCTTAGCATGGGCTACTCGTTGTCTGAGCACCTTTAAGGTATACTATCTCTCAAAGGCCCTAAGCAGAGAAACATCACCTAATCAACACCATCAACCCCTGTCAGACAGACGTACAAAAAAGACCCCTGATTTACTCATCCCAGGTGGTTGTGGGCAGTCTTGGAGATGGACATGGGCATCTCAGGCTCAGACTGACGAAGGACTCAGGGGTTTCAACCTTTATTTTTGTCTATGATGCATACCGTTTGTCACATGATGTCATTATGTCTTTGAAGGCCTTACATCTAATCCCACCTGCCAAAAATATATATCAAATTATGAAATATATGTACTGGACACATTAGAAACTGTTCGCTGTTCAGAAGCATGTTAGCAGGTATCACAGACCTGGAGACTTTAGGACATCAGTGTCCCAGTTTAGCATCCAGGCCTTCTCTTTCATGGATGCTTAGTCCTTAGCCAATGGGCAGCATGCAGCTCACCAGTGTGTTATTTCCCCCATGCCCATCCCTCTTCTCTTATGTATTCTGTATTCTCTTCTCTATAAAATAACTGACATTTTTTGTCCATAAGATGAATGACAGACAAAAAGGTACCCACAAAGTATGATAGTCATCACAGGCTGCCACTGCCTGACCAAACTGGAGAACAATTTGTAACAATTAGCATGTGTCACACACAAACAGATGGGAAGGTGGTTCAAAGCAGTAGAAAGGCAAATTAGCTTAACCCTCTGGAAGATGATGGAAAAGTGAAGTAAGGCTAGCCTCCTGCATCATAAGGAATCAGAAGAGACTAGTGCTCAAGGTGATTTAAGCCGTATGTTTTTGGGTGACCTCTCCAGATGCTGTAAAAGCTTCACTGGGGAATGGTGGGCAAAGGGGTCCAGGGACCAGGAAAACCTGATCTTTACTTCTTCTGAATGAAACTGTGAGGAGAAGTGAGGAGTAAACACACAGTTTTACCTTTTCAAAACAGAATAGCCTAGCATTTTGCAGACAGTGAGACCGTGCCATGAAACAGCTCAGGGTAAAGAATTATAGAGAACAACTGATCCACGATGTGCTCTGTGAAACCTGATCTTTACATATTGCTTTTCTTCAATACAGAGTCCATTATCTCTGCTGAAAAAATACATGTGGGCTTTTATGTATGGCAACTGCCTTAGGGGTGGTCTTTGAATTAGAAGGCATTTGCTCAAGGAGCCTGCAGCAAGTCATGCCAGTCAAGTGCCTGCAGGCTGCACTCAGGGGGAAAAAAAGCAAATGACACAAAAAGCATTCTCTTGTATGGTTGAAGAGGACAGCTTGGTGAAAACCAGAAGGTATAAGGAAAGAGGAGTCTAATCTTCAGGAGTATATACTCTGATGTGAGATTAACCGAGGGAAGCATGATACAATATTTTAAAGGTTTATTCTACTTGTAATGTGTCTACCAGATTTCAGTTATGTTGTTAGAGCTAAAGAAATACAGTCTTAATTATGAAATAGCTTATAGCTGGCTAATAAAATGCTAAATAATCATTCTATTAAAATAAATAAAATAAACAACACCCAAAAAAAGGACTTTTTGTAGGAGGAAAATGCAGAGATCTCACCGGGAGGACCAGGTTCACAGCAGCCAATGGAAAAAATAATTATTAGGGTGTATTTAGCAACCAAAAGTCCATCTACCCCACTGGAAAATATTACTTTTTCAGTAATTACTGAAAAAGTAATTACTTTTTCAGAGAAAACAATTACACAAACTTCAGGCAAACAAAGAAGGACATTTGAAATTAGTCATTGTATAAAGAACTTTGCTGCTTACAAGAATAAATAACTGGGTGAATTTAAGGTAATATTTTTAAAGTTATCAAATTACATGCACGGTATTTATTTTTACACTCCATAGCAATAAAACACCAGATGTCATGCAATGAAGTAATGTCAGAGGAAGACTGGAATCCATTGTCTATGAGGAACAGTCAGATGCTTGCTGTTAGCAGTGAAGTCTTGCTCATAAAACAAGTTTGCTTCAAATGCAAAAACACCAAGCATGCTTCATTGCTTTCAAGACTTGTGTCCCCATAGCCTGTAGGTTTTTGTTGTTTTAAGCTTCATTATTACTAGAGTGACACAGGAAAGGGGGAGCTTAAAAAATTGTTCAATGGAAGAAGCAAAAAATGGGTTTCAGTAATCATCTTATGGTAGAGACTACGTAAAGGAAACATTGCTTGTTGGATGCTTATATTGATGAATGGCATAGGTCACCCCATACTCTATTTTACAAATGAAAAATGGTAGTAGAACAAAATAAAAACAGTAGTAGAAGAAAAATATATATTTTCCTTTTGAGAAGGAAAACACAAAATTCATATATAAACGCAAAGTATCACCTCATATATTGTGCTGCTTTTTGCATAATGTAAGTTTTTGGCAGCTTATTCAAACCTTTTAGCATGCCAATTCCATTTTCCATGAAACTTTATGTAAGGAGAGCTGGGGACACAAAACATATAACAAGAAAGAAGCTGCAGAAAAATGTAGCTAGCAATTTCATAGTTTTGTGCAGCTCTGTATTTCTGTGGTATCATTTCACACAACATATCAAGTGTAGCTCAGTGTGCACATATGTTGCACATCACAACTTTATAAACTGAAATAACTGCAAATGGAAATTAATTCATTTCGTGAATTTATCTCACTGTACAATGTAAAAAAAATAATCAAATTGTAAGTGTATTTTCAAGTAAAAGCACAGAATGTTATTTTAGATGGAATTTCTTTTAAATACCTAACAAAAATAAACACAACCAGGTGTCCATGTACTAATGTTAGTGTTTAGTGGGCATGTACTGTCTGCATTTATTTCACCCCAAAATACTGTATAATTTTGCTAAATCCCACTCTTCCAGGCATATCAAAGTAGCTGTCCTCATCTAGGATAAAGTAGAGTAAGGCTGAGGTTCAATATTCATCACAGGTTTCAAAATTTGAGTACTTGAGATAAAATAAAACAAAACAAACATTGTATTTCTTCATGTGAAACTTCATCTCACCTTTTTAGTCCATTTCAGTCAGATAGAGCTAAATCCTATTTAGGTACATTAACAAAAAATCTCAGTAAAATTAAATAGGCCAACCAAATCTTTCTCTTTGCTTTCTCCATCATTTCACCTTCATATGGGGAGCAAGAACATTAGAGGCTCTCTTTGATACAGTCACTGGGTGTTATAGCAGCAGAAGCAGATTTTAGTGAAAATGCTGCCTGGGGAACATATCTTGGCAAGCAACAGTTCCCTGATGGAAATAGCATTTGGCATCAGAATTTACTTCACAGAAGGCCTATGTACAGAGTTTCTCAGTTGTCGTTTTCAAAGAACCTTTCCTTTTGCTGGCTGTGCAGGTGCGGAGCTGAGATTACAGCCTGCTGTGTAAAAGCTGACTCCTCTTCCTCCTACCTGTCTCTCTGTTCTCACTGCCCCCTTGCTTATTTCATTGTCCTCGTATCTTGTTGCAAACAGCCTGCAGAACAGTTTTCAGTAGGGACTGCCATTTTACCACATGCTGGATCAGCAGGTAACTCCAGGTCTTAGTTGCTTTGTGTTTCCTGTATAATCAAGTACTAGTAGTTTCAGCTCTAACGCAGCTTTTTTGGACAGTGGATCTAGACAGAATGATAAATAGCAGTGTTACACTGGTGCAAATAAGCTTAACAAACTTATTATTATGAATGTTTTCAATTTAGAGACTTGTTTTCATCTGGACAGAAGGCTAAAAAATGTACAAAATTGCTTCTAAGTATGGGGATGGTTTGTTTAAGGAGCTAACAGTTTTCTTTACCATTTCATTTATTTATTTATTGTGAAATATAATAGCAAGAACGAGCCTTAATAGAATTTATGAAATAAACTGATAGTTTCCATCAAGTATTAGCAGACAAAGCTCTGCTTCTTGACATAATGAGTTGCTATGAGCAAGGCAGAGAAGTAGTACCTGAGTGCAAGATTCTGCAGACACCATCTGAACTGAGTATCCTATTCTCCTGTATCTCTTTGCATTTTTTGGTTTATTTGTTTGTTTTTAGTAGGTTTCTAAGAGTTGAAAATTATGATCAATCAAGATGCAAGTAAGCAAGAAGTCATAACTACCAGTTCTACAAGACCTTATCTAGTCTGTTCATTTCAGTCCTAGGTAACTCACATCCTGGATGAAGTTGACAGCAAAGTCTTTTTTCATTAAAAATTATGTGTGTTTTTTTATACATTCACATGAATACATGCAGAAACATTTCTGAAATTGAGAAGGCATCAATTATACCTCCAAACCTGTTAAGTCAAAGCAGTATACACAAAGGTAACTGTCTTTCATACAGAAAGTATGAATAGCATGATGTCATTCAGTAAGGTAGACTAAACAATCTGTCTTTGCTAGATAAAAACTATAAAATCTTTAGAGACATT
Source organism: Oxyura jamaicensis (assembly GCF_011077185.1). Lineage (NCBI taxonomy): Eukaryota > Metazoa > Chordata > Aves > Anseriformes > Anatidae > Oxyura > Oxyura jamaicensis. The sequence goes on along the minus strand of NC_048894.1, from coordinate 123,227,035 downwards.
TACTGTATCAGGTATCTGATGAAAATTACAGTAATAAATCTGAGATGATTTAGAATCCATATTCCCAGGACAACTGGAAAATGCCCTCGGCATTTACTGTCTGCCTGCAGAATATGTTTGCACCATGTTTCATAAATTTAGCTTTTGCAGCATGGAATATTTCCTTACAGGAGCACAGCAGTGAATTGCCTAAACAGAATGAATGACAAAATCTTATATGGGGACCTTGGTATTTCAGTACCAGTGAAAGACTTGACACTTAAAGATCTCTGCATTTGGTGGTATTTTGGTTTGGGCAAACTAGATGCAAGACGGATGTTTAACAAATAATCGGGGCAGCAAACGTTCTTTAACAATCAAGTGATAAACAAATGTAAAGGCACGTCTCAGGAAGTTGGTTGAAGGTTGTTGTAGCGGTACATTTAACATCTGATTGCTACCACAGACACCACAGGGCTCCGGCACCAAGAATTGCACTTGACAGCTTAATGGGATTTGCTATGCTTTGTCAGTGGGCTGAGCCTTCCAAGTAGCCTCATCACTATGTTCTGTGACTTCTCCAGACAGAAGAGCCAAATTTTTATCACCTCACATTTGGCGTGAACCAAAACCACAACTCACTTGTATCCACATCTTGAACTCTAAAAAAAACAGAATCACTGTTTTGCTAGTTACAATTTTGGGATGGCAGCCAAGGTGTCGCACAGCAATTTTGATGGAGTTATAGGAAAGAAATCGGGATCCAGCCAAAAATGAATGCTCCTTAATTTGACGGAAAAGTGATTACCTGTCAAATAGGTGAGGTTTTCACAAACTGCAGTTCAGGAAATTAAGCCTTAAGGTAAACCTGTGTGGAAACAAAACCTTGCCATGTAATAGAAACTCTGGGGTTTTTGTTTATCAGAGCTAATGAAAAGTAGATTACATTTCTTTTCTTGGTGACATAAAGGACTCCCAAACCCTAGTGCATTAATTGAAATGCTCAGATAGAGGGTTTTTTCCAGTTAACCTTTTCTTCAGGCATATAACTTTGTTGTTGCTTTAGATGAAATGAATAACACTGCTACCTTATTTTTTGATTTTTTATTTACCTCTTGGATTGCTGGGGGAAAATTCAGATATTGATTAAGAATCCTGAATAAGTCTGAGTTACTCAACAAGTTCAGGTTTTGTGCAGTTGGTAGTAAGCAAGCTGTTTTTTTCCAAAAATTATGAAGTTCTCTGAAGTGAAGGAAACTATAATTCATTCCCCAACCTCACTCCACATCTCTACACAAATATTTATATTATCTAGCCATAAACTGATTTTATCAAATTAAACAAAAATCTCCATACTCCATCTTACAAACATTTCTCCATAAATTAAGTTATATTGGTAACAGATTCTGAGCCCACAGAAGTTCAAAGCACTATTTAAAGTAGTAAGATGAGGTATTTAAAGGATTACTTTTCATGTTTTAAGTTGGTAAGAAAAATTTAAAACTTTTTCTTAAAAAAAAAAAAAAGTAAAAAAAAGAGCTCTTAGATATGCCAGTGACCACAGTACCTCACATTAGATTATGAATGTTTTATGCTGCCCTTTTGGGATATCAATTACAGGACCCATAAGCAGAGTTAGGAAAGAGCCTCTTCCAGGCATGAGACATCTGGTTCTTTGGCAGCCTACACAGACATTTGTATTGCCAGTTTTAAATTAGGCCTTTGAATTTGCCACATGCTTTAACTGGCAATGGGCTGTCTGGACTGCCATGTATTCCTGGTTGTGGTAGCTTTAGCATTTAATGTTTAGGTTTATTCCCCTCCCTTCTCTCTTGAGAGGACCTCCAAACCAGTAAAACTTCACCATCAGCCCTAACATTTAGGGCTTAGAGGACTGCTCTTCTAAGCCTCTTAATATGCATTTCTCATTGGTTTTCTAAGGACTGGTACAAATATACAGTATTACAAAAATTATGATCCTGAATATTCCTGGGCATCACCCAAAGTTCTACACATGCAGACATTCAGAAAAAGTAGTTTGATTTCCTGTCTGTACAAAACCATTAATACATCTATCGACTGGTCAGAAACTTCTCAGTCATGTACTTTACTAAAATGAGTCTGAAGCTTGGCTCAAATAATTGTTTCTAGCTTGGTGTCCTGCTTGACTATCAGAATTTTTGTATATGAGAATTTTATATATGCAGGAAGTCAGCTGGAGGGAATGTGTTTGTCAGTGATGAAAAGGAAGCCTAGGACCAAACTGCACATGTCATCTGAAGTACAGATTGTAAATAGTCCTGTTTGTGTATCTATATCTTGGATTAAGGTATTCTGCAAAGAAGCCCCTTACTGCTTGTAGAAGTAGATAGATGCTGTTTTTAGGGAGAAAAATAATTCTAATTTGACATTAAACCCTAATAAAAATAAATGAATAAATAAAATTGCATAGAAAGAACATTGCTGCTTACCAAATGAAGTGAGCTAAGAAATAAGGGAGATTGTTCCTTCTCAATCCATTCTTTTTGTGTATTGATTTCAGCATCCTAGTTCCCTTACCTACCTCTGATGCTTCAGTTGTGTATACTGCAGCAGTACCTGTCCTGCTGAAGGGTCAAGGGCCATTGAGTTGAAAGGCCTTCTGGATCCATGGATCCATTACATTCATAGTGATGTTCAGAGTTAGCTGTCCTATTCTTTTCTTTTCTTTTCTTTTCTTTTCTTTTCTTTTCTTTTCTTTTCTTTTCTTTTCTTTTCTTTTCTTTTCTTTTCTTTTCTTTTCTTTTCTTTTCTTTTCTTCTTAGATGATGCAACCAAAAGAATATCTAGTAATCTGAAATGGGTCTCTGTTGTGAGCCTGTATGCTCTAAACCAGATAAATAGAAACCCTAAGTCTTTAATTTTCCTTTACTCATGTTTTTTTGTTTTGTTTTGTTTTGTTTTGTTTTTTTAAACTTGTCTTAATCTGCAGAAACTGCTTGAATACCTGAAGTCAGCACTGACTTAGGAAAGCGGAGAAGCAGCAGGGCAGAAGATTGCAGTCGGCACTCCTCTCTGGCCTTATGTGCTATTTATCACAAGTGTCACTGACTTTTCCTGCCCTCCAGAAAATGATTAAATGCCAGCCTGTTATGCTGAGTGACAGACAAGTGTCTTTTTGTACAAATGCCTTCTAACATTTATAGGTAGAACTTCTTGTCCAATTGCACTGGCTGTAAGGATGTAAAATCTTCCCATCTTATGCCAGTCTCTCTGTCTGTCTGTCTGCCCACCTCTTCATATCTAGACTTCCATTTTCTACTTCTTCACCTCTGTTCCCACTGAACCCAGTCCCCAGCCTCTTCCCTGACTCCAATTTCTGCAGTGCCCTCCCTGCTCTTGTGATAATAATGCTCCCACTTCTCTTCCAATTCAGTGTTCATTTAGAAATCACTGCTGCCCACAAGTCTTAGACCAGTGACGGGCCACGTGTTGAATCTTTCCTAATCCAATATATATATAAAAAATAACAATTGTACCATGATATTACCTAAGTGTGCTATTAAACTGGTTTGAAAACCATTAAAATAGTTTAATTTATAATATTGGTATAAAAGGGAAGGGGAATAAAAGGGCTTCTGCAGCAACAGAATTTCCCTTGTTTTCACTGTAAACAACAATGGGACAAGGGAAATCAGCAGCTACTCAGCTCTCTAGAGGATACCCAAAGGCAAGTTTTAAATGTTGCTCATTAAGTGTGAAAGTCAGGAGATTTACAGCATCAGGAATCCAAACTGGCAGCAAGGCTAATGGCAAGCTAGAAACCACCCTGCTCTGCTCCCTAAAACAGACATGGATCTGGTGCATTTCTGTACGATACTGTATTTATCTGGTAAAAGACCACGTGATAGCATGGCCATTTAGAAGAGTAATAATGCAACATCAGTAATGGCACTTACTGCTGCTGTAAACTCCATCAACCTCTAGCAGATTAACAAGCTCCCTGCAGACAAATAGCACCCAAATATTCATCTACCTAGGGAATTAGACATCTGCTTCCTTTATCTGCTGAACTGATAGCCTCTTTGTTACACAGTTCATTCTCCTGACAATTGACCTTCAGAATAAATGTGAAATGCAAACCTCGGAGCATATAAAGAGCCTCTAAAATCTATCAAATCACTTTGTAAAATCCATCACTTTGAGCTCAGCCAAAGCACTTTCCAATTTAAGGCTGACATTTATGCATTACACAAAAATATCTAAACATGAATACTGAATAGAGGAAAGAAGCTAAAAGCATCTGAACCAGTAGTTAAAACTTTTACAGCACTTAATTTTAAAATTGAGGCTAATGACATGAGATTCTAAAATCTGTAAGAACAGAGAATTTATGTTTTTGCAAAAGACCTTTAGAAAGCTATGTTCACACATAGCTAGATCATTAAAATATTTTATGGAGTAGTTTTGGAGAAAAGTGCTTCAGATTCATTGGCACTTGCTTAAAACTGTAATATTTCACATAAGATTCTAATGTAGAACTGACAAAGCTTATTTTTACACATTTAAGTACATACTGACTTTGATAGCATTCAGATCCCAACACTTGTGTGACACAGTGCCCCTGTAGGCAGAAAACATCTGTCAAGTAGAGCTGGTAAAAACAAAGTTGCTCTGGCTTTTTGATTCAATTGGCCTTCAATGGAATAGAAATTTCTGTAAGAGTTTTTTCACATTTTCACTGGCCCTAAAAAAAAAAAATAAAAAAATAAAAATAATAATAATAAAAAAAAAAAAAAACGAAGGAGCAGCATAGGTATTAGAAGCATATGTATCTTCTGGAAGTTAAATAAATTTACTTCCTTCTTACTACATATGGAAATAAATTAATTAGCTGAGTAGTTATTGGCAATTCAGGATTTACCTCAGTTATGACAAAAATCTGAAGAGGAAACCTTGCTAAGCAGAAAACAGGATGACTTGTAGCTAACGTGCTGCTGACATGGGTTTGAAGGAAAGAAATATTTCTGTAAGCGATGGTATAGGATATATTTCCACACCCTCAAATGCAGTGGTCTTCTGTAGGGAAAAACGTCCCCCAGTAAGTGTGGGGGGGCATTTGGTAAAGTTAAAGTATGTCTTCTGGTTAAGTTTAAACCTGAGCAACCAACCTTTTATAAATCTTAGCATATTGGGTCAAAATCACCACCATTTTAGGTTATGTCTATGCTACAAAGCAGTGCTCTGTAGACATGTGATGGGAGTGGATCAGCTGGTGCTGAGGACCAGACACTCACATGGTGTGAATTTGGCAGGGTTTTTGCCTTGGACCCGCTGATCTGACCCCATATGTTTGGGGCACAGTGCATGCACTCCAAGCGTGTCTCTCAGTTCGTGTTCAGTCCAGTTCATGCACCCCTGAGACTGGTCCACAGTGTGACCTACACCCTGAGGCTGCTTCGCATTGGGACCCACGTCTCGGCAAGTAGGGACACTCAGGTTCATCGCAGAAGTGCACTTTTCATCTGAATTAAAAGCTTTATATAGCTTCTGTCCCTCTCCCAGCACAAATGACTAAAGAATAAGGCATCTGAAGCACGGTGGCTGCTAAATTGAGTGCCTACAGTGAAGATCTCTTCCTAATCTCCATTGTTTATCATTGATAGAGAGATTGAAATCTCTGAGATGTCCTGGAGGAATATACGAAATTGCTGTATTTGTGATTAGTTTTTGGTTTGGGTTGTTGGGATTTTTTTTGGTAATTTGTGGATATAATGGGTAATAGCTTCTGTCCAGAGTGATCCATGATTTCTTTCTTTGTACATTTTCTAAAAGCCTTACTCAGCCTCTGGCTCTCCTGTTTCAGAAGAATACTTTCCCATTGTAATCAGATTTTATTGCCTAAAAGTGAAGTCACTGCCTTAAAGGAACACAACCGAAGTGCCTGCTCTGTATCAGCAATGCATTTAAAGTAGCATTTTTTTTTCCTCTTCTTTGCTTTGTGGCCCAGACATGACAACTGTAGAAGCAAGCTCAGTTAACCAAAAACACTGCCCTTGACCATCTCTTTGTTGGGACCGGTGTGCTGAAGGATGTGGTGTTGGGAATTAACCAAATCACCTTAAGTCACTGTCCTTGGAGATTTGAAATGAACTGGCTGACTAAGTAATAAAGTAGTTCGGGATCATTCATACAATTTCTTTTGTTAGCTGGGGACCAAAGTGAATAATATGAAGTGAACAATGTTTGTCCTTCAGTTAAAAAGAAGATACTGGGCAAAGCAAGATATTCACCTGCATGTACCTGAGCAACCCTTCTGGGGGGGGCTTTGGAGAAACACCCCACTGGCCATGGCCCATGCTGGTAGGGAGAATGATAGCTGGGGGGATCCAAGCCACCCCTTTAGGTCCGGGGCTGTAACCACACCATGGTGTTCACCCGACAGTCCTCACTGGGTCCTGCTGCTGAGGCAGTGAGGTGTCACCACAAATAAGGGCACAAGGCAAGAATCAGCCCAATATATGGCAGCTATATATACACCACACCCAACACAAAAATATCAAAGCATGAACTTCCAGTATTATTTTTTTCCTTGAATTCATTTACAAAAGGTGTGTTTGTATCCTTCCTTTATGGAAACCAAAGGATCAGTAACAAGAAATGCAAATTCTCCTATAATAAAAGCAGTTAACATCTAGCTTTTGCTTCTGAAGTTACAAAAAATTGAGTCATGTTACCATGAGCGGACTTAAGAAATATCAGGCATGTTCCAACAGCCCCAGAGAGTGACTGAAGCTGGGCTGAAGATTTAAGAGAAGATACAAATTTGTCTGAGGCTGGCAGCCTCCCATGTAGTAAACCAAGCACAACTATTCACACCTTCTTGCTTGAGGGCAGAGGGGGAAAAACCTCCCATTACACACCACACATTATTTTCCACATTACTTCAGTTTTATGGTTTACTGAGAAAGAAAGCAAGCAAACAGATTCTGTGATAGCAATTCAAAGTGCTTCAGCATCTCAGCACCGTTCCTGGTGCAGCTGAAGCTGCAGGACAGAGTGGCTGGCTGGCTGCTGGCTGCTGCAGATATGTCCTGCTAGTTCTGGACTAGAAGAATGGTCCTGAATACAGAGCTCTGTGATGTTTGGTTAAAAATGAACACCTTTTAACCCAGAGTAACTTTCAGAGAATCTGGAAGCCTGGACATAGTCCTGGGCAACCTGCTCTGGGTGCCCCTACTTGAGCAGGGCATTGGACCAGATGGCCTCCAAAGTCCCTGCCATCCTCCACCATTTTGTGGTTCTGTGTATTTTGTAGTGTGTGTGCCTTACTGAAGCTCTTAAAGAGGTATTTGAGGAAATTAAAGTGCTCAAGATTTTCAGGAAGCTGTAGGCACCATGACTGAAACAGTTGCTGGTGGCACGAACTAGTCAGGGTAAGTGGGAATAATGTGGATTTCTGGGGCTGCTGCAGATATCTAAGGCTGCCTGTCACAGAGCAAAGCTGTACAATTTCACTAGATCCATAGCATTGTAGTCATTCACTTAATACTTATCTGTACATTCAGTAATTCACTATGTGTTTCTTAATGTTCAAGTCTGTACTCTTCAAGCTAAAAGGCTAGCTCAGAGCTTTCTATTTGCAAAAACAAAAACATTTTTCACCACTTTTGTCTTTTTCCTTTCACATTTTTCAGCAGTTCCTTATTGTTATTCTGCAGATACCTTAGCCTCTCCTTGATATCACACTGCTGTGAATGTTTAATTTGCTGCCTCCTTGCATTATTTACTTTCACTGTGCACTGTCACCCAGCTGAGTAGTGTTAAAAAACTTAGAAATCTACCATAAAATTATTTTTTAAAGTTAATAATCATTAATTTTAATACCAATACTAATATTGGTGCTATTTAAAATATTAGTAAGATTTCATAACATTATCTTTGCTGTTTCTGTAAAAGGATAATAAAAAGCAGATGATCTAACACCCTTCTGTAATTTATTTTCCTGTACAGCTTGTAATGCTTTGAGCTTACCAGCTTATTTTCACAAAATCAAAATATAAGTATGCTAGGTGAAGTAAATGTGAGCAATGATGAGGTCTAAAAGTAGACTTTTTTTTTTCACTCTGGCAAATGGGCAGATCTGAACAGCTTTATTGCTGCATTCACTACAAGCAGTTTATGCCTGTATTAACAGACCCTATAAAAGACGTAATTGCCATGTTAAGCACAACTATGTGGATCTGTTAGGAACAGGGTACAAAGTGGTTTGCATTAGCCCAACATTCATAGTATACCCGGCCATTGTTCCCTAAATTCACCACAGCTTCTTTTATGAGAAGTCAGGAGAATGTTATTCCTTATTTCTTGCAGACTGTGTGAGTAGTGATGGCTCCCAGTCCCAGAGCCCCTTTCAGAAGGGGCTTTCAAAGTAAAATTAAAAAAATAAAAATAAAAAATAAAAAATAAAAAACCATCATACTTAAAACATACTGAGGACACCCCTGTGATACGGTAAACTCAGGTTTGAATCCCTTTCATATGATCAGACCAGGCACCTGAATGCCACCTGATTTGTCTCTGCTATTCTGGCCTAAGGGTCTTTCTATTGAACTTAAAAAATACAAGTTTTCATTTTCTCTTCATGCAGGATGGGAAAGTTTCTGGAAACTGTGTGCTCAGTGATCCTTCTGGTATCATGGGGACAACCTCTGTGTTACAGCTTCATCGCGTAATCGTGTATTACATTTAACACACCCTACAATCAGGATTTATTTAACAGGGGAAAAAAAAAAAAAAAAAAAAAAAAAAAAAGCTAACAGAACTGAAAATGTTGCTGTGAGGGCTATAGTGCAGGAAGATTTATTTGCCCATGCAAGGTAAATATATTTTAAATGAGTAACAATAATGGACGTACAAATTGCAAGGCAATAAACATCCTGCAGTGAACATTCTGCACTGACATCTGCACATCACAGATGTCAGCAGACATGAAAACTAAAGACCAGATTCTCAGTTTATGCAAGACAGTGTAACTCCAGTGACTTAAATACAACAAAGTACATTAGCACCAACAAAAAAAAGATGGTCCCAAGTTTTTGTAAGACATTTTCTGAAACATTTTTTTTTTAAATATGCAATATAAATCTTTCTCCTTACAGTCACAGATTGCCAAGTTAAATATCAGCCTTACAACACAGCTATAATGTATGGATTGCATTTATTCTGTGGTGCACTTATTCTTTGCATTTATTGCTATTTAACCTCACCTTGGTTTGGTAAATCACCTCACTAAGACCTGTCAATTGCCCATTAATCCTTATTTATTAATCCATATTTTAAAAATATACACTTTTATTGTGCTAATGAGTAATAGGAATAAAAACTATTGTCAACTGATTCAAGGCAATGTATTGGAATGTGCAGAGTAGTTAGGTTAGTGTGAGGAGCTCAAAACAAAATACCCAGAGCAACCACATCCCTGGAGTCATAAAACAAGGTGTTTGGTTTCCTTAAAGGGACAAAAAAAGGCAATAAAACAGATAGCCCTAAGGCAAAGCTGTGAGAGGAAGAGAATAGCTTAACTAGGTTGTGCTCTATACTGCAGCAGTTCTGCAAACATTTCTTTCATGGTGTAGGTAATGGAAATTGGACTTCCAGAGCATTATCCGTATCTTTAGTAGTTTGAATAGTCTTGAGATGACCATTTCTCATTATGGACTATATAGGGTAGGGTGGCTTAGCGTGGCATGGTGTGAACCGGGGCCTGTTGCAAGGACAGATATTCAGAAGGTGCTATGCAGATACCTGCCTAATATTAATCTTTTACAAAGTACTCAACAACTGAGAACTCATTTTTGGGGCTGGTCTATTCACAAAGTCATGCTGGTAGAAAGGGGCAACATTTTGTTAGATACATGCAAAAGCCATCTCCACATATCTTCAGGTTATCACAATATAAAAAAATTATTCTGTCTATTCACAGCACTGCTAGAATTTATGGCTTTTAAAATACCACTAAGGGAAGTCCTGCAGAGTTGACCTCATTTTCAGTTGGACTGAAATTACAAAAGGCTACATAGGTACAGTTAAGCTAAGCATTATTATCTTAACCACAACCAGTCTTATTTTTTTTGCTTAGGGAAATCTTACTGTGACATCATTTAAGATCAGGATATCAGCAAACTAAGAGGCACAGAAATTTCTGCAGGATACCAAATTATCCAACCCAAGCAACTATTAATGCAATAAAGAAGTAAATTCCAAGGTTTACCTCCATAATTATGCACCATGTATCTACAGCACTACCTTAAGTCAAAAGTGATTTTGCAGAGAACTGACACAGCATTAATCTAGTGGAGAAAAATGATTTCTCAAGCAGCTTACCAAGATGGCAAAATATAATTGCTCTAATGGCTGGTGCAGCTGCCTAACAGAAACTGTCTTCAGAGAATAAATAATTGCATTTCCACTAAAATATTTATTTCCCTCCCTAAGCCTTCAATTTGACTTTGCTTTTTGAACAGTCTTGTGCATTTGGTGTCCTTTTTATGTTATTGTAGTTCCGCGCTATCATTTGCATTTTTCAGGGCAGCAGGTCAGTTTTGTGTAAGATAGTCAGGACTGGTTGTGCTATATGAAAAAAAAAAAAAAAAAAAAAAAAGTTTTGGAAAATCTAGATCAAAGGAGAGCTATATTGCATATATGTGTATCAAGACTAAGTTCAAAGATTTGGACCCATCAAATTATACATAGCTATCTTGTTTGTATGTGTGGCTGTGTTATACACTTCCTTCCCATTCGTTCCCTGCTGTTAAGTGAGACTGCAAACTTGCAAACCACTATAAACACATTTAAATTTAGCATCCTGAAATCTTTATCAAGACCCATAGTTAAGCATGTGCAAGATCTGTGATGTATGTATTACAGTCGTTAGGACTTAAGGCTGTCTTGTATGCCTACACAAGGCCTTTCATAAGAGAATACTAAATACTTCTTCAAGAAATGCTTCTTAAAGGAGAACCTGCAGTCACATATGTTGTTAGTTTGTGTTTTTTTTTTTTTTTTTTAAGTTTTCACTTTTGACACTGAAAACAAAAATGCACTGGATACAGTTGAATGAAACAACAAAATCTACGGCCCATTTTAACAAGTAAATGGCCAGTCCAAACACCAGTAATTGCAAAGTTGCATGGGTAGTCTGCCCTGAGAATCTTTGTGCGAGGATGGATCTTAAATTCATGCCATAAAAATGCATGAGAACGATAACATGTAGTATCCTGATGGGAGACACTGGGAGGCTTGCACGGCCGTTATGAAGGGATCCCTGTGCCCAGCAAAAGAAGCCCGGTTGGCTTCCAGATCCCAGCTTCTAAATACAGCTGACCTCAACTGAACACATTTTAACTGTAGCTGGTTGGGTTTTTTACTGTTGTGATATTAACAAATACCTCCTGATGTTCAGGTCCTACAAGAAATTGGGTATACAATTAACTAACGTGTAACATGCACATATATTTACATGCAGGTCCTAGATTTGGTTCCACTGAAATAACAACATATATTCTTGATCTTTATTCTTATCTACCCTACTGGTCTATTTTACAAAATATTGACACGAGCGCTGCAAGCAGCCATCTGACCAGCTGCAGGCATGTGAGGTAAGGAGGGCAGCACCCTGCTGGGGTGGCAGCATCGTCTCTGAAGAGGGGCCAGTGCCTCCGTTTGTGCAGCTTTTCATGTAACTCCTGTGGTATGAGCAACAAATGGGATAAAGCATAGAAAAGTTTAAAAACTGTATTTCTGAACAAATAAAAAGGCTCATTCTGTAAGTTACAGGGCCTGAAACTAGCTTAAATATACCTGTTTTGAAAAAGAGTATATGCATCCATAAATCTGTGTGCACCAGGTTTTCTGGTTTGTGTGCTAAGAATGTCCCACCATGGAGAGGTTCTGAACATTGCCTGTAAATACATCAGCATGCAAAAGTGGTTCACAAGAGAGGAAATGCCATGAGTCAGGAGGTTTATCTTTGTAGTGCTATATCTAACTCCAAAATGTGGTTTTGAACTCTACCAGTAACAAAAATAATAATAAAAATATCAGAGCTTTATCTGAAAATTTTGAAAATCTGAATTTTAAAAATCTGTTATAACTAGTAAAACAACTTCCTACTGCAGACAAAGACATACTAAATTTGCTACCACAAATGACACAGGTAATTGGAATGATTTCAGTCAAGGGAAAGATGAAGTACACATAGTTGCAGAATTGGAGCCATACTTTTCAGTGCATACCTATTTAAAGCTCTAAATTTTTGTGACATGGTTGAGGGGAAGCAAAATTTTTCATGAAAATTACTTCTTTCACCTCCCACCTCACACATTTGGTTTTCACATTCATTGAACATGTAATTGAACTTTTTTTTTTTTCATATTTACTTTTAAAATATATACTTTTAATTATATTTAAAGGAATCCCATTACACAATTAAACATCAAAACGAGTTTCCAAGTATTTCCAGAATATTTTATACCACATATAAGACCTGATGACACTAAAAGAAAAGTGAAATTGGTGAGATTTGTGTTCCCTAACAATCTAGGTTGTTCTGGTGCACGTACAGACTCCCACTGGCAACGTGTGCTTTGCACCCCTTCACAAATACTGATTCATCCCAATTTGGGTGTGCAAACTGCCCTTCCTGAGGGACTCTCCCCCTCCCCTTTGTCAGAGATGCTCCACTTGGGCACAAAGTTTTGCCATCTCAGCTCAGCCTCATCACCTCCCTCCAAGAACAGGGCTCATGTCCCGGTGGGGATGGTAACAGGGCTCCCTGTGAGACTCTCAGATATCTGCTGTTTTAAGATTTAGCAGTTAACATCATGTGTAATTGCTCTTGGGCATAGTTCTTAAAGATTTATGATTTCTTATTCAGAATAGCATACTGAGTTGAGTTAATGAACAATTCAGCATCCAAGTCTCTATTACACTTTTCTCAAACAGAGGAATAACTGATTGTCCTGTCCTGGAAAAAAAGTTTGCTCCTTTTTTTGTTTGGCCCAGCAAGAATGAAGACGTAATTCCCTTGAAATCAAAGGAATTACAGCAGCCTTGTGCAGTAACAGAAGCAAAAAGAGAAGGAGACCCAGGTTTTCATCAATAAATTTGTTACATTCCCCAGCTTTTAAATTTATGGATCCTGTCTTCCTGCAGATTTGTGGAGATGCATGTCCTGTTTGCACTTTATCTGTACAGTGACATTAAATGTGTGCTTTGCATGAATTAAAAAACAAAGTCACTCTGTGGAAGAAAATTAGGCAGTAAGGCATGATAGAGTAGTTTGGGGAAACTTAATATGCTACAGACATCTCAGTGCAACAATATTTCACTCCATAACATTTTTTTTCACTCCATAAATATTTTCATCCATCTTGCTGCAACTTGCATAAATGAATAAATACATAGAAAACACTAATGATAAGTCTTAAATTTAAACTACGCTCACCATCTTGACATTTACTCTTTAAAATATGTATGAGACAATTCCTCTGATCTCTTTTTTATATACTTACAAACTCACACTCTTACCAGCTACTTGTGTTTCTGTGCCAAGCACTGTGATGAGTACATACAGACCTCCTTCTCCTAACTCTGAAAGCCTTTACACTTATGGGAGCTTGCAAGATCAAGATCTGAAATTGAACTCAAAAGACTGTCAGTCAGGAATAAGCAAATGCTTCCAGGTTTTGTCTTATTCACCAATAGGAGTTTCATAATCCTTTTATTTTTCATTCTCTGAGCCTTGAGTTATCACTATCCACAAAAATACAGAAAGAGGTTTTTTTTACACCCAAATTATTTTCTCAAGTTATTTGTTCAAACAAACAAACGAACAAAAACTAAGAACACCTTCTCCTCATCCACCCTATTTCACCTCCTCTCCCCGAGCGATGCAGGGGAATGGGGGAATGGGGGCTGCGGTCAGTCCCCAACGCTTTATCTCCATCACTCCTTCACAGTCCCTCTCTGCCCCTGCTCCACGTGGGGTCCCTCCCACAGGATGCTGTCCTTCCCAAACTAGTGGCCTGTGGAGAGGCCCATGGTGGAGCAGGCTGTCTCCCTGCAGCCCCTGGGTCCCACATGGCTCTGTACCACAGGGTCCATCCCCCAGGAGCAAACTGCTCCAGCACGGGTCCCCCACGGGCAGCAGCTCCCCCCAGACCCACTGCTCCTGCGTGGGCTCCTCTCCACGGGCTGCAGGTCCATTTGGAGCTGGCTGAAACTGGCCCTTATCTAACAGGGGGCAGCTGCTGGGCTCTTCTCACAGAGGCCACCCCTGCAGCCCCCTGCTACCAGAACCTTGCTAGATAAAACCAATACAAAGCTACTAGGGCATCTAAAGATGTGAGGCCTTTGCCTGGAAGACACCACTCTAGCTAGTCCAGCAAAACAAAATCTGAGAGGAAAAATGTTTGTTGACTTCAAATGCATGAGAATCAAATAGCAAAAGAGGAAAACAAAAATAATATGTTTAATCTGAATAAAGCTTTAATACAGGAATTAAATAGTATAAACTGACCATTTTAACTGGAAATTAGAAGGTTTCTAACCATCGAAGAGAGGTTGTCCAACACTTTCCCTGTAGGACAAGCAGAAGAGCACTGCAGAAGAGCAGCATTTGGTCAAACCAGCTTGTATGTTTGCAACAGCAAAGGGCTGGCTGCAATGGCCCAGGAGTTTAGTCTTATACTGGTATTTAAACTAGCATAAGAATCTGTCAACCGTAGCATCCATTACTAAAATGACAGGAGGGCAAAATGTCATATTGCTCTCCAGAAGCCACTCCGCCTTGAAATGCACAGTCTGAGAGGACGCCAGAAGGCTCCAGAAAGAGCTGTGGGAAGCCTTCCCCGACAGCTCCACAGGGCAGCGTGCTGTCAGCTGGGGGGAGAGAGTGATTTGTTTTCTGCAAAGACCAGGAAAAAAATGTGGGGACTGCTTAGCACATTCTCTTAATGGAGCTGATTAGGAGCGAGTCTTTTTCAGAGTTCAAACTCCCCTGGTTGCTTTTTTTATGCTATGGATCCTTCTAGCTTTTGTATGTTGGTACAAAGAGATGCTGTTATCATTCACGCAGTCCATCTGAAGGACTGTGTATCTGGAAAAGTTGAAAAATCAAGTAACGTATGCCCAGGAAAGAGTAGGATTTTAGCAAGGTGGAATTTAAAATATCACAACACTGCAAGTTTGTCTCAAGAATAGACTTTCTCTTTTTAATTCTTATATTTAAGTCTTACACCTAAGACTTATTTTTAATTTTGTTAATAAAGTAATTAAATTGTTTTTCAAGGTAGGAAGTAAATATATGCATTGTTCTTTCCAGATCTAGGACCAAGGAAGGCTGATATATTTCTCAGGTTTCTAAAACAGATGAGAGCTGTATAGAAAAAAAAAAAAAAAAAAAAAATCAGTTAAATCAGTTTTTGTGGAAGAGTTAACTATTTCAACAGGAGCCCTGCATAGCATCATACTTTTTTTCAATCTCTCTCAAAAGATAATGTTTAGATTTTTATGAATCCGCACTTTCAAATGAAGAAAACTGTGTTGGTAATTTTTGTGATAAGCCTCACTGTCTCCGTAGTTTGCATCCTTGGCATTTTTTCCCTACTGTTGCCTTTACTGAGCTTTGTAGTTGTCAATCACCATTTTGTGTTGCAAGCCCATCAGGGAATATACACATTAGAACTGTTTGTAGTGGAATTAAAAACATAAAAGCCCTGGCTGCAGTTGGCAGAACTGTGCAGTTATTTTGTCCATGTGGTTGGGTTCTGAGCTTGGTGTTATCCTCCTCAGTGAATCCATCTGAACAGTCTCATTCATTTCAGTAATAATTACCAGTCTAAATCTTAGGTAGCTTTTCTATCCATAATGTTATGGAGCAGTTTTATGAACTCCAAATGCATCATTTGTTCTTAAAATACTTTACGGAATCAACAGTGATTAGAAAATCCAGTCTGGGTGGATTTCAGATGATCAGTTACCTATATGGTTCTCCAATTGTGTTGTTCAGGGGTATTTCCTATACAGAGATCATTCCGCACTGGTCAAGAGAGTAAGAATTTCAGAAGTTTGAGAATCTGTTCCCTCAGGCCTTTTTTTTGCCTGCTGAGGGAAATGTTATCTGAAAGGTGCTTACAGGCACTTGGGTAATCTGAGCAGTATTTATTATTTGAGCAGATATTTCTTTGGGAATGCATATCAGCATAATTTGCATTAAGAGGTGAAACATTTGAATCAAGCTCTGTTTTTTATATTTGGGGGGGAGGGGGAAGGATTTTGTGTATTTGAACTTGGTTATGATAAAATGTTGCAATAATGGTTTGCTATTCCAGTGGGAAAGTTGCAGACTGACACATCACAGAGGTCTTTGGAAATCTGCAGTGTCTGCCAGCCTGTCACCCAAAGAGATCATGACAAACATGATGCCAAATTAGAAATGTGGCACAGTTGTGTTTAACCCAAACACACAAAGACAGACAAGAAACTATTTTTTTCCCAGGCCGTCACTGTGTCCTGCACTGTGATGTTAACACCTTCCCCAAGTAACAGTGGGCAAAGCTTTGCAAGAAATTACATGAAACCACATCAAATAGCACCAAATCTCTAGAAGTTCAACAAAGTCTAACTTCTGGGAGTAATAACCCCACACACCAGTGCAGGCTGGGGGCTGATCAGAAAGCAGGTTTGTAGGGGATAATTTGGGGGTGTTGGTGGACAAATCAGCAATGCACCTGTGCAGTGATCAATGCTTATGGTGGCCTGGGCTCATTAGCAATAACATTGCTCAGGTCGAGGAAAGTGTGTCTTGGCTCTTCTGAGGCCACCTCTGGAGTTGCAGAGGTGTAAGCCCCCTGACGGGGCAGACATACAATACACCACAGAGACTAAAAGAAAGGTTTGTTCCATCTGGAGACTCTAGAGAGAAAGCTCCTATTGCTGTCTTCAAATACGTGATGGAAGATTGTAGGGAAGATGGAGCCAGGCTCACCTTGGAAGGACACAGCAAAACGATGACGGGCAGCAGGCACAGGCTGCAGAATGGGAAATCCCAATTAGGTATTTGGGTAACACACAATGGGATACCAAATATGAAAACATCACCTGGAGACACTGTGGGATCCCTGTCCTTGAGGAAATTCTCAATTTGACCAGACAGTGTCCTGAGCAACCTGAGCTTTGAAGGTAGCTCTGCTTTGAGCAGAGGGTTAGATTTTCAGTTATCCCATCAAACAAAATTATTTTATCATTCTTTGACATTACTTCTCTATAGTTAGGAATTATTTTGTATTGAATTCATTAAAAACAAGGAGAGAAACAGAGCACTACTAAAGACCAGTTGGTCATAAGATCTTGTTCCTTGCTATTACAGGAAAATACGTAATAAATCTAGAACAATTTCTGGGGCATCCCATAGAGATTCTGATAAAGAAAATATGTGAATCTAAGTTAAATGCATGTCTCATGAAAATAAAAATAAAAATTCCTTTCTGTGAGAAATGATTCAATATCACAGGTAATCTAGAGGGAATATTGGGTACATTTGGGGCCCAACAAGGTAACCATGTCAGTAATATCATATAAAGCTAAGATTACCTAGAAATCCCAGATTGGCATACAGATACAACAAATCTGGGACCAATGGAGAACAAGTAATTGGGGATGAGTTGTTTATTTGAGAGGAGATAGAGAAAGCAAAGTACAAGTATGGTGGAAGTGAGGATGAAGAGATGGGAAAAGGGATAAAAACATACACAACTGATGTAAGCAGGTCTGTCCAAGGGCACCCGTTGGGCAGCCCTGTCTTGATTGCCATAACCTAATCATGACACCAAACTATATTTGTCTAGCCATGCCACACAAGCCAAACATGCCTCTGCAGTCAGGATGAAGAGGGATGTTGGGGAAGCTTTTCCTGTTTGGGCAGGAGAGCATCCAGACAGATGGAGCATTCTGGTACTGCCATAACAGGACCCATGCCAAGCTTGACAGGATCACTGTCTTCTCATAACTTCCTTACAAAGCACAGAACAACTTGCTGGAGGAATATGTAGAGAAATATTAGTTACAGCCAAAGTTTATTTCAATAATCTCTGATACTGGACCAAAGTTGGGGCTTTTTCAAAAAGTAATTGTGCTTGATATGTCATTGGAAAGGTTACATTGAAGCTAACAATCATCATCTGTTTCATGCAAACATGTTATTACAATACATGTCTTAGGCAGTGAATTCAAATGAGTATACAAAGTGTTTCATTTATGCAGACTACTGCAGCCTTTTCCTTGGTCAAAATGGGCATCTCCCAAGGTTTTGCCTATCATAATCCTGCACAGTTAGTAACATACCTCCCTGTAATCTGCTCTCTTACTTTTTTCTTAAGAGTGTATTTGTCTTGCTATTTCTTATTTTATTTTCTGCCCTGAGTAACCATCTTCTTTCTCTCTTGTATTTGCATAAGACTGAATGATGTTTGGTGATGTAAAATGGTATCCATTACCATATGCATATTTTGTTTTTTTCTGAGAATGAAGCAACCGGTTCCCGCTTTCTGTATTTGAACTGATGGCCCTATATGCAGAGTTCACAAGTCATTGGAGGCCAACTTTACTTGAAAAAGCATTATTCCTGGTTGGAACTTAAACTGAAGACATTCACCTTTCCGGACCACCTGTCTCTGGAATGAAGCTGCTTAAAGGAAGAGTGGTAGTGGTATTGTGCTGGTTTAGTCCCACAAGTAAAGTTGGGTTACTTACTTGGGTAAAGTAAGAAACCCTTTTTGTACCAACCCCCATCCCCCATATAAATAAAAAATAAATCTATCAAACTCAAATGGACGTGCCTGAGACTTAGCAGGAAACCTGCATACAAATTCAATTTTCAGAGAAATTATCTGTTCTATACTGATAAATATCATGCAATACAATATTTTGCCTCCTTGGCATTTCTGCCTACATTACCCAAGCAAAATCATTTTCATTTAAAATTATAGATAAGCTAGCTCTTCTTTATACCAGGAAAAACTTCAGTTTTCCTACCTTAATATCTAAAAGGCAGAAACTATACATAATGCTATGTAGAAAATATAAATGGTGCTCTCTTCTGTTTGGATCAGCATCTGCTCCAATAAAGAAAACTTTCCAGGAGGGTTTGGGAAGATTCACTTAGTTCTCTTTCTAGATATTCCTATCAGGTCCCAGGAAGGACCCCAACCTTATTAAAGTGATTTTTTGTAACAGTACTGTATCCCTGGTTGAAAGTCTCTATCCCGTTAACTAACAGATAAATAAAAGTTTGAATATTTTGTAAAATTTTGACTAGCAGAAGAATTTAGCAGAAAAAAAGAGATGAAGCAATTATAATTCATCACATGTGATAGCTGGTGGCATATTGGGAGTTGACTAGAGGCTTTCATGTTGTAGCTTCTCAGATACATCTTTCTGTGTGTATCTACTCCCAAGACCCAATGAATCAGTTAAGTGCAGCAGCTACAGCAATTTGTTCTCAAGAACTATAATCTTTCTTCTACCACTAGGAGGTAAGAGATGCTTGTAAGTAGGGATTTATTTTCCTTTATTTTTTTCTATAGGTATTTGATTTATAACATGTTGTTCCTCAAACTGTGTTTAAAATATTTGTAAAGCCTTTGTAAACATACTTCTATTGAATTCCACGGGAAACGAGAGAGCTGATTAAGGTTCACATTAGACAGGAAAATAAAACCATAAGAAGGATTTTTGTGGTGGAAATGAAGAATTTACATAAATACAATTTATGTCATGTGACTTTATCAGGAAAGCCTCATGTGAGAGAACTACTAATTCCATCAGTATAGTTGTGTATGTGCTCCAAAATGGTTTCATTGAATCCATCTGCTCTGTTCACAGATAAGCAAAACTATGAAGTAAATGAAAAGAGCTAAAGAAATAAACCAATAAAGCTTAGTCCCCAGCAGAAAATATATCCCATATTGCTATTTGTATAGAATTTTTAAAAATAGACTTTAACAAAAAGTTTAGAGACAGCATGAAACAGCAGAGTGCTGATACATTTCTGCAGGCAAGATGATATGAGACAACCTTTCCTAAATGTATGCACTGTCACTTGCTCCTTTCACCTCAACAGCTAGACATGAGTGAAGGTAGAAAACCTCACCAGGGATGGTTCTGAATGTTTGTGGTGCTGCTGCCATTTATTGGCCACATTAGTCCATGTACTGGGACTGACCTGGTAAACTTTCGTGCTGACTTAAATACTGGGTAGGCTGTTGGATCTCTGCCTTAAATTCATTGGGTATTACATAGCGCTTAAGGTAATCATTTGATTTTTATTTTTTTAGCATGAAATGTAGCTAAAAAAGCTGTAAAGCTATGAAAAATAACCTTAGGACTATGTTCTTTGACTGGTGGATGTCAAGAGTAAAGCAGGATCTGATATTTGTGCTTTTTTGAACCTTGAATGATTACCCACCAGCTGGCTAGCCTACAGAGATAGGGGTTAGCAGGTAGCCTTCAAGAGTCCAGTGTCTTCCTGTAGCTTACATAAATAAACAATGAAACTGCCTCATCATACTGGCTTAACCATTTTCATAAAGTACTAGCAGTACCAGGTATGATAAACTGCTTTCTTTGTGTTCTCTAGGATCAGGCCCAGCCAGAGCCTGAGGCATTTCTCAATGATGTGTCAAGTGATCAGTCTGTCACAGCACCAATATTTTCACCTAAAAACCAGGTCTTTCATCACATGAGAAATGACAGATTTGCTGAGCTAATCCAAGACAGTTTAGAGTGACATGTATTAATTCAGGACCGTACCTGAGTGATATCCGTTTCTTCCAAATTCCATTACCAATGCGTAACACATGCTTTGTTACTTATTTCATTAAAATCTGTTCTGTATATGTTGGTTATCCCAATCCTTCCAGAAACTTCCAATGAATCTTTATTAGTTACTTCACTTTCACATGTCCTGGGCAATCATTGTTTCTTTTTACTAATTTCCTTCTTAACAGCAATTTAATACCCATAGAGAAATGAGTAATGGGAAAGAATATTACTGTTGCATGCGTTATACATTAAGAGCATCATTTTTTCTTGAACAGATACAGTAGTTGTGTGCTCTAAGGGGCCTACTCCCTTCTGAGTAAGTTCCTGTAAAGGAGGTTCAATTCAGCTCAGAAACACAGTAATTTCCCCTAAAATTTTAGAGCTGCCAAATTATAACAAGGGTCCTTCCAGAAATCTTACTTTTTAGGCTTGGAATTTGCCAAGTAAGGTCAGCAGCACCCAAGAAGAGTAGACCAAGGTCCACTTCTCCGGATACATCAGTATTACTGCAGACACATCCTGGAGTCCAACTGGGTGAAAACCTTTAAGCCTATGAAGTCTTTGCAAGACTTAAGAGTTTCAGGGCTTGCGACTCATCTACAGGGATAGCTCATCAGGGTTGAGAATCAAAACTGAAGAGCTCAGACAGAAAGAAGGATTGGAAGCTAAACAATGAGAGCAAATGGTGATTGGAAAGAAAAGACAAAAAAAAAAAAGGTGATTGGAAAAAGACTACCAGAAAGGGCCAGAGTAAGCCATTCCAGAATTCAGTGTTTAGTAATACTGAACCCAAGAACCAGTGCATTCTTCTGAACCACTTACTGACAATATTTAATGTTCACCTGTAAATGACTTAATAATTCTCACAAGAGGGGTCCTAGAAGGTCTTCAGCCAAAGTACACCAGAGGAGAGATCTGGTGCCTGCTTCCTGAGAAATGGAAGCAGCCTGGGAGCCTTCCTAAGACAGGGAGGTAGGTGAAGGCACACTCACCAGTGTTGCTTCTAGTTAGGCAAATATCTTCTGAGCAGACTCAAAGGTATCAGGAAGGTAAGAGAGTTCGCAATATATTTTAGGGACAAGCTTCTTCTCAATGTCAAGGGAAATTCTACAGCATAAAATTCCCACATAACAAGGAAATTGGAGATAAAAAAAAAAAAAAAAAAAAAAAAAAGTTAAGGGAATTCTGGCTAGGGGACAGAACTGTATAAATAAAGATGCACATGACTTCCATTGGATCTTAGTAGAGAAGTACTGAATGTCAAAAGTCTGAAGTCAAAGCCTTAAGAGGTAGGAAAATGCCAGAATTAGCATTGGTCATGCAAATTTATTTCAGACCTCTTGTGTATGGCTTGATGTTCTTACAGTTACATGATCATACCCTGTATTTTCTGTGGTCTCCAGCCTCCCAGAGCTCCATGAGATGGACGGTAGTCATTGAATGGAGCTATTCACTTCCTTTTTTCCTGTTTGCAAATTTATGTTCATTGAGATCTGCTAAAGGAAGTGCATAAAATGAGTTGCTATTGTCTGGAACTTTCTAAGCATGTATGAGTAGCTACTTACATGACAAAAATTTGTGCAAGCTTTAATGGTTAAAGCAAAGGGTATGTCCTTGATATGAATGCCTCCTGTATCCTAAAGTCTTCTCTAAGTCCTCTCTCTTTAAGGCATGAGACCATCACCACCTTAAGAGCCTTTCAAACCTACAAAAGTGATGTATCTTACCCAATCTTGCCCTCAAGAACATATTTTATGTTTTTAAAAGAAAAATATTGTTTTGCTCTGAGGCAGACTTTCTGTATCGAAGATTCCTTGAATGGTTGTTAGAAGCAATGAGTAAAAGTAATTACACAGAAATGGAGGGGAGAGCTAACACTTTTCTCTGTAAAGGGCAAATCACTTCTATGGAAGTGCATAATCCAGGGAGAAGATTTAGAAGCTCCAGTTCAGCTGGCATTTTGCTGCTGCTGAGGTAGAGCAGAAGTATGGTAGCTATCTCAACCTATTTACTGCTGCATTGTGCTGCTGTGAGGACCCTTAAAGTGTCAATTCAATGTTCTGTTATTGGCAGTGATAAAGTCATACGAGTTGTTCCTGAGAGTGAGAGGGAAACGCAGATCCTGAAGGCTGCATTTAACAGGCTTAAGGTGAGTTTCATTATTTTCATTCTTCTTTTTCTGAACTTGGTTGAAAACTGTAGTGAGTTAAATGTCTTTCATTTGTCATTTTACTCCAAGCTCTTTAATACTCTGGAAAACAGCCTTTGCCCATTAAATTCCTAATTTTCCAATAAAGTGGCATAGGAATTAGATTCATCAGGCCTGAGAATTTTAACAGGAAACATTTACTGCCTTAAAATAATAAAGGTGCCACACTTGCAAATTTGCTCCTTTTGCTCTCTCACTTCTTGCCAGCATACACAATTGCATGCTTCATTATCCAGCTGATTATTTTACTTAAAACACTGAGTTAATTCAAGATATGAACACATACAGGAAAAGGAAAAAGTAAGCGGCTTTAGTCTGAGAATCTCAAGAGACAAATGAGAGTGTCCGTAAGACTCACTGGAAAGCTAAACACTTTTTTCCATAGCATTTTCCAGCAGACAGAAATGAAACGTAATGGAGCAAGATCCTACCTGGTGCCACGGTAGCAGCGCATCATAAGAGCTCTCTGCAGTGCTCTGCTTTGCTGACACAGCTACCAAAGACACAGGCACTCTTTCCACAGCAGTCTGGCCCATTATCAGAGGAGAAAGGAGACCACCCGCAAGCACAGCACCAGACCCCTGCAACAACACCGCAAGGATTGCTTCATGCACAAGCACTGAGCTTAGGCACCAGGGGAGGCACAAACCTTGTTAATGGTCTTCAAAACACAGACTAACCAAAGCAGAGCCAGGGAAGTAGCAATCTGATCACTATGCTGAGTTTGTTCCAGGTGCTGAAGTCAAGTCCCAGGCTCTGCTATTCACCTGTGTTGGCTCATGCTCTGCCTTGAGGGTGACAGTTGACTTTTTCCTGTATCTATGAGGGTAAAGAAGTTTGATGTGCAGCTTCACAGGCAGCACAGACGCAACAAGCTGAGTAATTTGGCACAGTGAACTCAAGCCTACGTTTGTGTCTGGCTGACAAGAGCTGTGTGGACACAGTCAATGAATGGAACACTTTGGTAAATTTGGCAGTCCTGGGATGTATAATTTTGTGTCACACCAGCAGTACCAAAGTGCTGGAAGCATGCACAAACCTCTGTGCTGCTCACTGCCTTCAACTTCCAGCGAACTATTCAGCAGTCTGCAATGAATCTCTCAGTCTCTCTTTCTGAAGCCTCGTGTAAATGATTGTGTTCTCACTGAGGCAAAGAATGAAGGTGTGTGTAATTTTATACTCCAATAGTTAACATCTAGGATACAAGCAAATCAAATCTCAGTCTGCATACCAAAACAAACAAAATGAAGATAGCAGAGCACTTACATTTTCACTGTGAAGTATTCCATCTCTTGGATATGATGAAGCTTTCTTGCTACTGTTTTTTAAGAAAGTGAGCAGAACTACCTTAGGTCCCTCACCCTAGGAGAGGGCTCACTGCTGAGAGTGCTCCAGCGGGCAAGGCATGATGCCTCACTAGCTTTAGGCAGGTAGGTTAATGCACTTTCCATCACCTCTACATTTCTTAGTGCCATATTCTCCTAGTTCCCCACTCAAGATGCTAACTTCTGTGAATGCTACTCTCAAGAAATTCAGCCTCTGCTCATGTTACATGATAAATCTCACATTTTACTGCAAAAACACAACTTTTTTTCTCACAATGTTCAACAGAGGGTATGTTTCAATCCTATGTATTACACTGCTTTACACTGCAATGACCAAGATTCTTAAAGAATATTGTCTTACGTTTCTTTCTTCAGTGCTTACAAAGTCTCAGGGAGAGTTTGGGCCTGACCCTCAACTGTGAGTGTTACAGTAATACCCCAAAGAGGATAATCATTTCACTCACAATTAGGGGAAAAAAATATATATATAAAAAAAAAAATAAAAAAAAAATCTAACCATAAACCTAAGAAATACATGTGGAAGCTGTTTTTTTTCATTAATTTCTTCCCCATGGATGCTGGAACATAAAGAGGGAGCACATATGTTTTTTTCCTTTCTCCTCATATTGCAAACCCTGCAAAGCAAAAGGGTTACTCACCTTCCTGCAACTGTTTCTCATTACAGAGCTCCCTTAGGCTCCCAGAAAGAGATTCCTTCACCCAATTCCATCAAAGTGGAAGCAGCAGAAACTTGAATAAATAATTGCATGCTATAACTCTGAGAATGGGATAATAAAATTTTGGCAAAGTACATCGGAATCTGACTAGTTAATTAGAAAGTGATTGATTTCATTGAGGTAGTGAGCTGAAGGGAAGATTCAAAAAAAAGAGAGTATTGACACCCAGTCTCATGAAAAGAAGCTAGCTGGATTTGGCTGCTTTTCAGGTCTTAGGGCTGTCCCATCTGCAGCTGCTTCACTTCTCATCTACATGGGCTCAGAAAGAGACACCAGAGGTGCTAACAAGCAATGGATATGTTTAACATTAACTTATTGTTACCTTCCACACCCAGAAAAACAATCTGAAGTTATCCCCTCATAAAGTAGTAGATAACTGGCACTTGTTAGAAGTGCCAAGTATTCACAATACCAGCAGAAGTTAGTAGTGCCTGCAAGTCATCAG
Organism: Oxyura jamaicensis; assembly: GCF_011077185.1. Taxonomy (NCBI): domain Eukaryota; kingdom Metazoa; phylum Chordata; class Aves; order Anseriformes; family Anatidae; genus Oxyura; species Oxyura jamaicensis. Next base: position 123,201,478 of record NC_048894.1, on the reverse strand, counting down.
TGCCTCTGAAGAATCATGTGTGTGGAGTTGTGCAGTGTCTCAAATCTCCGTAGGACTCTCCCCTATCCTTCTACTGACTCCCAGATTTCCAGAGCTGGAAACTGAACTGACAGTGGACTTACCTTTAATGTTTTAAACATGAGCCTTTAAGCACGATGCTGATAATGTGCTCAGAAGAAAATAGAAGATGGTGAAACATACACACACACATACACACACATACAAAAATCACCAATTGTGCAAAACAAGCCGCAAACAAAGCAGTGACCTAGTCCTAACACAGTCTCCGTAGTCCCAAACAACTGAGGGACGAACAGGAGGAGCCATGGCAGATATATGAATTGCTCTAATTACAGGGTACTGGGCTTTGGATTTTTACATTTTAGAGTCTGGAAACTAGAACAAGTTTAAAAGCCATTTCATTTGAATGCATTTTGGTTTGAGCAGTAAATTAATACCAGCCTATCATGTTACTGACATGCTCTGCGTGAATCCTTTCAAGACATAACAGATTTGTACCTAAATAATGATCAAATAGCAACAATTCCTCTTTTTTCTTTGTATTTGGGGAATAACTGCAAGTATTTGGTTTATTGAAGATTCTTAATGTTTTATTTAAAGCAATTTAAAAATTTAATTGAACCTGAATTATGATATGGATTTATAGTATTCTCCCCCAGCTTAAAAGAAAAGAGAAGGCAGTGAAAATGAAAGTTACACCACTTTCACTATTCTCATTGAGAAGGATTCCTGCACTTGGGTTTAAATTTAGACAATGTTTCTGTACCCTGGCACGTTGGTGTATTAGAAGCGAGGTATTTTTCAAAGGCGTCAAAAAAGTTAAACTCTATAGTAATGTCAGGGTTAGTCCCCACATTCTTGTTTCAGGATTTCTTTGCATACAACAATCTGTCTATCTCCTGATTAGCACTGAGTCATGACATACAGAAGAACAGACCACTTAGGACTACAGTGTTAATCAGTGATAGAGCTGGGACCTGGACATCCATTCCTCCAAATTCCTAGGGTACCCAGAGTTATATCCCTAACTTCTGATCTTCACAGAAGGGTGTTATTGACCACATGTAAAAGCAGAAGCAGCATGCACTTAGTGCAATGTGATGACCACACTGCTGCAGCTACCGTTGGGTTGCTCTTTTCTTTGGTCTGGCAGGGGAAGGAGAAGACAACCCCTCCTTCCTCAGGCTCCCTTCGCACTCTGTCTTGTGGAGGGAGTTTGAGTATAGACTCATGGTGTTCTGTGCTTATTCAGCCATTTCCCTCTGTCTTTAAAATCTGCATTTATAAGGCAGAGTAACTTAGTGTTTGTCTCTGGCATGTCTTTCATAACCTAAAGAATTAAAAGGAAAACTCATCTCTGTCCAGTTCACATGAGCATATCCTCTTGAAGGACTTAATCATGAAGCCACTGAAAAGTACTCCGATCGTACTATGACAAAGCAATGTATGTTGGTGTCAGGCAGACAATAAATCAAATGCAAAGCTACCTACTCCTTCTTATAGCCCTCTGACTTGGACAAAGTGAAAACAATCATGAAGAAAATAAACAGGCATTTACAAGAGTGATTAATGTATCTCTTCACTCATGTTGTTTCATCTGCCTGCTAATAACTGTCCTTACCGCTGATATTTCCTGAGCAGATCTTGTCATATGAAGTCAGCTCTAGCTTCTTTTTCCATGGCCTGCTAAGATACAGAGACCTCCTCTACTTCTAGGGGTACTTTATTTCTTAATAATATAAAGTGTGCCCACTGTTGACAGACTTGCTTAAGAAAAACCCATGCCAGATAACATTTTAGAAACATAGGAGAGAATGGGAAAAGTATTGATTTGCTGCCTTCTAGTAGGATTTCTCTATCCAACAGCAACTATCTGTTGTTTGCCTCACCTGGATTGGGGAAAAGAAAGAATCACCAGGGAGGTGAGGAAGGAAGTGGGGAGAGCCTTGCCTTCTGCCATGCTGCATCCAGTGCTGTCGAAGTCAGCAGGCTGCAAGGTCCATCACTTTTGGGAAGAGGATCAGGCACAAAAAGAGTACTTTCTTCAACGTTCATTTATAGAAACCTGTTCTGAGACTTCCTTGGAGGATGATCTTGGAATTGTCCATATGTCTTAACGTGTTTGAAGTATCTTAAAATATGCCCCGATTAATTAACTTGGGCAGCAGTGACAGTCTAGCCACAGTGTCAGTGACAAAGCTTGCAGAAGAAGCTGGAAGAATACTCGAGGACTTCAGTCCACATTAAAACCTTCTGATCTCAAACAGGACTGCTCTGCCATCAGTACTTGAACTATAAGGCTAACTCATACACATTTACAGATGGTGTAGTCCCTTCAGACTTTTTAAACTTAGCATCTGGATCTCCTTAGGATGGATATTTGCCTCTTTAAAAAAAATAAATCCATATAATGCTTACTATAATAAATCCCTTAAACTTGCCTGGAGTGTATAGGCTCTGCTACAGTAAAAATGCCATTGTCTATACTGAGTGAATAATGGATAATGAATGTTTCATTCCACACGTTTAACTTTTGCTTCATGAATTGCCCAAAGGCAAATCACATTAGTCATAATCACTTGCTGAGTAATTTCCACAAATTAGTTTTGGTCTGTAGCTCCATTGCCCACAGTGCTTTGTTATTAATCATTATTATAAACTGATGCCTTCATTGGCCTGTTCAATTAACTGGTAGGTGACAAAACATTGCTTTTTTTCCCCAATAGGATGATCAAAACTTGTAGACCTGAACTGCCATTATAAGCAGTCAGCCTTACGGTAGAAAATTTGTCTGCTGTGAGTCCTGCAAAGTTGTTTAAACTCTCCTGCATTCAACAAATAAACTCATCCACAGTGACCAAGCAAAAAGGCAGGCCAGATGTACTGAGTGAGTCAGGCTGGCCACCAGCAGCTTGTAAAGCAGCAGGAGGTGGCTCTGCCCCAGCCAGGCATGGCCGGGTCCCCTGAACCCCCCTCCGGCCCCCAGCTGGGGCCACAGTACCTCCATCCCTCCAGAGCAGGCTCTCAGAAAGCTCTTAGGCTTCATGCACTGACACATCTGCAACTGCTTCTTAAGGCAAAATGTGTCTGAGGTGAAAAGAAATGAAGCTCTGCTCTCTTTTGAGGCAAAAGGTCCCGGTTTCTGGTTGTCACTCAGTAATAAGGCAGTGGCAGCTGGGAGCCACTGCTTTGCACAAGGGCAAGGTGCCATCAGTCAGCAGTACCTCTTGTCTCTGGCATGTTCCTATGTCAAGTTTCTTTCAGTTTCTCTATGGAACAAAAACAAGAGCCTGGTAACTCTGTTTCCCAGCACCAGCACCACTCCACACCCTTGAACACCTTTTGTGCAATCCCTGTGCCACAGACCACTGGAGCAGATGCGGTAGTGAGTATGACAGGGGTAAATGACGGTGGAGCTCCTCCTCCAACTTTCATGGCAAGAACAGTGCAAAAGGTTAAGATCAGTTTGTATATGGTTGTGACAGACTAAAATGCAGCATACTCTTTAACAATTCAAGTGCATACTCATGGAGTTCTTTATCTTTCTAGTTACTGATCAGTCTCACAGTTTCTTTATTGATGGCTGCTCTGAAGCATTCATAGATGCTGATCTAAAATCCTAGGTGATCTGCTGCAGCCCTTTTCTCCTATAAATACTATCTCTTTTTAGAGATATGAAACAAAATTTTATTCTTGACCCAGAAATACTTCTTTTCAGGTTCGTTCTTTTCACCCTAATCATTTGCAGATTGTTAGAGTAATCAATAAAAAAAAAAGAAATACTCATGGCAAGAGTACCACAGTGACCTGAGTATTACAGAACTGCCCACTCTCTGTCCCTCAGGGCTCCTCTTGTCCATCCATTGTCCCTCTGTCCCACACCCCTCTCCAGTGTTTGGCTATTGTCATTTGTTCTTTCTTGCTTAGGAGACAACTTGAGAAGCCTGTTGCTAATTTATGAGCCGTTTCATGGTTTTAATTCTGTTGGACATGACTGACAGAAACAAATGTCACATTCCAAAATGCTTTGCAAAGAAACTGGGATTTTCTCAGGTTCTCAGACCCTGCCGATTTCATTTATCTGCTCAGGAACTTTCCTTTGTAAGCATTATTTTTGAAGCTCCACTTCATTCAAGCCTTGACTGATAACTTCTACTCCATCGGTGGTCTACAAGCACTTTTTATCACATATGCCTGCCTGGAATCAGGGTTGTTTGTATAGGTAGGAAAGAAGCTTCTGCTCTGTGAACATCGCTGGCATAATAGAGTCAGACCACTCATTCTTCAGTAGTTTTTACAAAAGAAATTCCTGGGCACAGCCAGGCACTTTAACTTTGGGAGGAGCCAGCCTAGCAGGCCTTGAAGCCACAGCTCCATTCCCTTTTGATTGTTTTCTAGACTCTACAGCAGCTGCTTATCCATTGTAATCCCTGAATTGATCCTGTCATTGCAGTTCAGGGAATCAGAAAATATCTTATAGGGCAAAAGGATCAGTTGGCTATAAATCTGATAGTTTACAGCTCCAAAGGCAAACACTGAAAAAGGCTTTAGAGAACAAAAGTCCATCTGAAAATGCAGAAAAAAAGACTGATAGCCTAAATAGAGATATTCCTACGTTGCAGAAGGACACAATTAGCTCAGTAGCCAGGGCTGTGTGCATTTTACTTTGGACATATTACAAGCATCTTATATCTATATAGCCAGATGCTTTAGTTATCAGTCCAAATTATAACCTAACTCATACAGTGGACAGATATGGGCAGAAAATTTCAGATACAGAGAGAATGTCAGGTGACAGCAGAGGTTAAACATCAATATTTCAGAACAAGTGTTTAGAAAACTACTTTCCAGGCTCAGAAGGAAAATATTGTTACAGGAAAACTTTAGTAGAAGATTCAAAATAAAACAGAAGATCACAGATATAAAGAGTGTGTTGTTCTCATAAGACACGGAAAGCCTAGGCTTTCTGGGATGGGAGAAAACATCTTCGTAACTGTTGAGGAAGCCTGAGTCCAAGTTCAACAAAGTCATCAGCACAACTCACATCGCTTCAGCAGGAGCAGAATCAGACCCAGACTCTACTTCTCATGCAGTGCAGCAACAACTACAAGTTAACCAAGCCAAAAATAGTTTAATAAGAAATGAAATGGAGTGTAGGTTGCTTTGTTTGTTTATTTTTGTGAGTCTGCTAAAGACTGCTTCACAACTTTCAAATCTACTTAGCCCAGTAGCATCTGTACTGGTAAGAATGGATATTCAATTAACATATAATTGTGTCTTGAGTCCTTGCTTGGTGGCTCTCTTGAGGAACAATGAACAAGTTCTTTTCTGCAGCATAGAGTCCTGGTTAAAATTATACCAGTGTAAATGGAGTAGCAAGATCATTACCATGTTATAGTTTCACAAAGATCTGCAAAACTCAAAACCTCAAGCTATGCATTGTTCCCAGTCTATTACTGCCAGTATTATGACTGCTGCAATCCAGTGAATCAATCCCACTTTATTGGCACAATTATTCTTTCCAGGCTCACTCAAAAGCAAATAAATACTGAAAAGTTAGAGCCAATTAAATGTCTACTGTGCTAAATCAGAAACCTATATTACTTTGCACCAGCAACTAGGACCAACGTGTAAATCCTTCTAGAAAGCACAGAGAATCTCATGCTTACTTGTGGCTGGACCATTGTGCTGCACTTAAAGGGAAAATGAAGGAGATTTGTAGCCAGGACTGGCAGTTAAGTTCATCAATTGGCAGGAGTTAGTGAGGATGAAATCATTCCTGATCCTGAAAATATTTGCAGTGGTGAACACATTACAGAGGAGTAGTTGTACTTTTTCCAGGTGAGTTACAACACAGCTATAATTATCTACCCATGTCAGAGTCCAAAGGAGTCCTTCTTCTTTCCTTCCTTCTTTGCAAATGTACCAAAAGAAGTTTAAAATGTCATTCTGTTGCATACTATACATGTTCATGCAAGGGGTGTTAGTGTATGTATACATGTGTGACTATATCTTAACGTGTTACGTGATGAAGCTTTGATAGCCAAACTTCGGACAACATTTTTGAGGCTAGAGCAGTTTCCACTTCTATTCCCTATATTCTAATATCATCTTTGTAACTGAAAACATATCTAATGAGTTTCAGAACATATCTAATGAGTTTAGAACATATCTAAACAGTTTCTGTTTAGGGTGTTTAAATGTCTGTACATGAATATACATAATGTACATAATGTACATAAATATATGAATTATATATAAATATATGAATGTACATAAATATATGAATGTAAATGCAAGACTTGTACATCCTGACAGAGCACACAACATGCTGCTAGAGCCATGAACAAAGAGCATTACTGTTTGTACTAATGGCTGCAAGTTCCCTTTTACAAGAGGCTCAGAAATGCCAAGCCATTTCAGCTGATGGCATCATAACAATAATTATATCCTGAACTTTACAGCTGACAGCGCTTCTCAAAGGAATCAGAAACTAGAGTTCATGTTTGTGATGTTAAGGGCAAGGCCAGCTTTCACACATGCATTGCTGTATAAAACTCAATAAATACAAAACAATGTACAGATTTAAAAAAAAAAAAAAAAGTAACAAAATTACTTTTTGTGAGATATAACTCTGATAAATCATGTAAATGTGTTTGTCCAAATAGCAGATGAAAATCATGGCAGATTTATCCTTGCTAGTTTCAATGACAAGCATCAGTTAGCTCTTTGGCTCTACACATGATCATGGACCTGATGAGAGCACTAAGCATGGTTCTTGCTAAATGATAGGATAAATACATGCTAAATGAAAGAAGAAATTAAACACCCATTTATGACCATGTAGTGAAGAAGAACTGGAGGCTACTGTCCAAGAAAATGTCTTTAAATACAAAACATGGGCTTTGTATTCTATTATTTTGTATCATATACTACTTTTATTATACTAAATGCTGCATAAGAAGCTGGGGAATGCTTCCAATGACTTAAAGAAAAAAGGGAGAATGGGATTTATGCAGTCATAAGTGCATTCCTGGAGGAGATCAAGGAGACTGCTTTCTTCATGGGCTCTCTTTCCACAGGTGTTGAGCTAGCTGGAGGAAAACCTGAAATTAATGAAGAAAAAGCACCCTGCTCTGGTTTCTTTCTCAGCAGGGCAGCAAAGATTTGTGTACACCATTTGTGATACACAGGATTATGCCAAGGAAATGTTTGTTTTATTTGAAATTTATTTACCTAATTTTAATTTCTGAAGAAATTCTGAATCCTTTTAGCTCAGCACCTTGATATTTTATAAATATTTGTCCCCTTGCCTTGTGTTCATTTTTCATTCTCATACATTGACATAAAGCTAGAAATATGATGAATGAGTTCATTTTTGCTGTAGTTTGGAAATTGTCCAGGTAAAGCAAATACATTTACACCCTTCAGCTCTCTTTAGCACCTCAAGTTAAAGAGAGAGGCCTATATGAAACCCAAAGAGCATCTGCTTTCCTAAGCACTAACTGAATCCCAGGGGATTCAGAATCCTATATGGGATGAGCAAGGTTGAAAAAGGGGTGTGAGGTTAAAAAAAATGATATTTATTATGTAGTCACAATTAATAAACTCTTACACCTTCTTTGTTCACATGTTTAAAACTCTTGGAAAAATTATTTTTCTGTGTGCTTTTCACAGAAGCATTTCTTGTCACAGAAAGCAACACTCATGCCTCCAGTGAGATTCTGGGAAAGACCACTCAGTGGGCATCTGAGGAGTCACCAATGACCCCAAGAACAGGCACCCAGAGTCACACCTGAGTGCAGCAGCAGGTGCCAAATAATTGGTCCCGAGCCTGAGCCTGCTGAAAAATTGTGCCTGTGTTCTGCTTATTGTCCAGAGGCCTAAAACAGCCCATGACCCCCTAAACGCAACCTGGTGTATCACATATAGGAAAGGACTTGCAAAGGAAACAGTACTGGAAGGCCTGGTCAAAGGAGATGAGAATATTTAGGTTTACAGAAAGACACAAAAACGTATCACTTTTCCTCTAGCCTCAAGATACTGGGTAAATTTTGTGTTTCAGTTATTTGGCTATGTGTTCAGGAAGTTCAGTAGGATTCCTGCATCTGCTTGTTCTGGTTGCTGGAGAATCTTCCGACCATCTACTGAATCTCACAGCCCACACAACAAATAAATGTCCTCTGGTACTGACTGGTATGCCATCCATAACACTGCTCAAAAGGTAATGTGTGATGTGTGGAGACATCAACACACCATCAAAGATAGTAGAGAGAACAGAAGAACACCACTTGCTAGCCAGTGAAGCACAGCATGGAAATCCAAGGCACACTTGCTGGAGGAATGATGCTGAAAGAAGAGTGATGATTCCAATGGAGCCCTCAGCATCCACTGGAGATGCAATGATGAGGTCTCCTAAAACTGACAGTGAGTAAAGAAAGATTGGATATGCTCAGTCCACACATGTCTACTCTGGAATCCATCTTCTGTTTGTTTTCATGCACTGTCTCTACACCATGCCAAGGCCAAGCTGGAAGCTGCAATATAAATAAGATGTATGTTGGAGAAATGTGTTTCTTGTTACATGCTTTATAAAGCAAAATCAAGTCAGTCATTGAAGTGCTGCTCTGAACAGCACAGGTAACATCTCCCAGATGAGCACTCAATGTGTTGTTTACATTGCAAAGGATAAAAAGTGGAATCAAATGAAACCACGCTATCCAAATAGGGATGAAGGGGTTGAAGAGGAGTGATTTACATTCTAAAAATGGGATTTCTCTGTCTCACTTCCAGGACAATGCCTGTAGTGAAATACTGCACTTTTGCCAACAGTTCCTGGTATGCAATATACTGCTGATTTCTTCCTTTAAAAGATTAGTTCTGCTTTTGCTATGTCCTTGCAGCCAGTAATGTGAGGGATAGCTAGAACACCTCAGAAATGAAAAAGCTCCCTGATGTTGTAACCAATACTGTTAATGTTGGTTTATCCTCTCCATGATACTGAAGGAATTCACCAAAATAAATCCTGAATAACTATCAAGAACAAAGACAAGTTTCAAGTGTATCTCAATCGTGATTTTTTTCATAATATTTGCAACTTTTATATCTCATTTTGTATGCTTAGGTATTAGGAGATGCTTCAGTTGCACTTAGCTTGCATGTAACGATTTGTTGTTATTTTTATAAGCATGTCTCATGCTGAGCTGATTGATATGCTGTTAGTCCAAGAGCAATGAAGTTACCCTTTGTGCTGTGTATTTTTAGGCATAAATCTTAAAAGTCAAATACATATTCTTAATTAACCATGTGTGAAATCAACCTTGTTAAATAAGGGGGGAATTTCACTGGATGACTATAATTAATCAAAATACGAAAGACAGATAAACTAACAAATGTAAGGTGTTAGCACAGTGAGAGGATGTTTATTTATAAGCTGCATTTAGCACCATTTAATTCATGAGTTCAGTTGCTACTGACCATCTGCCATAGCTGCTGTCAGCTTCACAAGCCTAATGAACTTTGCCAGTCCTGGTGTTAGACTTCAAAAGATGCTGTGCCTACCCATCACGGTCACGTGGATCTCCAGACCGTATTGTGGCAGCATGAAACAAAGAGTGGTTTTGGCAGGAACAGAAGACACTGCCCCTGTGCTTGCATTTTCTCCTTCCAATGCAGCACATTTAATTGTATTAACTGGACTGAAGTCACTACTGCTTTAGAGGCAGCATCAAGTTCAGCATCAGATGCCTTCCTGGTAGTCAGATTACTCTTACTTACAACGATTTAAGAAATTGTTGGAATTAAACCTATGTTACAAGGTTGTACTGTCTTCTCAAACAAGTTTCATAACAAGTCTGAGATGTGTTAGATATTTCCAAAATAGCTTCTGTGGCACAGAAGTCAGGAGCTTTTAAAACCTACTTTATAAAAACCTTCTTAGAAACCTAGAAAGCAAGTCAGGAAAGGGACACTCATGAGCTGTGTCCATGACTTTCACCAGTGCAGCCTAGCACAGCTGATTGCAATAAACCTCAAAGGATATTTATCATGTATTAATAATTTTTAAATTCTCTTTAAGAAATGTGAAGACATGGTAGTCCGTACTGAAATATTGTCTTTGTATTCAGTACACAAACATATTTTTAAGGCCAGCAGATCTTGACATAGATATCTGTTGTATTTACACAGAGGTTGTTGTTGGCACTCCATTCCATATTCTCCTACTGCTAGCCAGCAGCTCTCAGAAGAGGTTTGGTAACTTATGTTCGTGCCACTGGACTTGCACTGGCTGAGGAAAAACTCTTTTCACCTTCATTTAAGAGTCTGTACATCTGTTGTTGATATGGCTGAGCAGTACACCACCATTTGGTACAGGATACAGAACACCAAGTTTCATTCCCTTTTGGAAACTTTCTTAAAAACTCAAGTTCTGGGCTAAAATTTCCAAGTGTATTTCATATTTGGCAGCCAAAGAAAGTAAAAGGAAACAAGAAGCATTCCTTCAGTATATTCAAGTACAGATACCAATAAATAATTGTGCTATCATTTACTAGCTAGCATCTTTTTTAAAAGATTGTGAATATTTCACTATATTAATCATGCCATTTTGTCATTTCATTTTAAATGACTGGGTAGATCACAGCTTCCTTCAGAGCACTGATGACCTTCTGTTACTGACTTCTGATCTATTTATTATCAAAAATAAAATGGTACACTTTGCAGACAACACAGGTGCATGTTACAGTTTCCACCTCTCCTGAGTGTTCATTTCTTTTACTGCCCTAATGACTATAAAAAACACCTCATGAAATAAATAAATAAATAAAGACTCGTGGACTCCACGGAAGCTAATACAACAGGGAACATATAGTAGCCCAAGGAGGACCACGAAGTTGGAGGTAGCCTTTGTTTTGAGCCATTTGAGGGGGCACATTCCTGAGGCCATTCTCTCTTCCCATTAGCAAATCTCCCAGGAGAATTATGGTAAACTGAACACAATAATTCCTCAACATCTGCTCCATTTCCCTAGGTATTCAGCTGGACCAGCCAATACAGTTTTACTGTCTATACCATGTCTACAGTGTTTGCCTACGTAGCTTCAAGCATGCCATCTCCTGGATTTCCCCACCTACACTGAATACATATGAATTACAGGTTGGTTCCTGCACTACAGGTGGACCTGTGGCAGCCCAGCAGCACCTTCCACATCGTCGAAGGTACGGTCACCGACGTGCGAGTGCCACAGAACACATCCCGAAGTCTGCTACCCTTCCTCCAGCAAGCCAACATCCAGTACACGTAAGCCTGCACTTCCCATTCTGTGCATCTCTCCAGAGACCTGGCCTCCAAGGCAGGTCTGCGTCTACCACACCAAGTGCGTTTGAAAATATGTTCCATGTAGCAATTAGACTGGCAGACAGCTAGGCATTGCCAAGAAAACAACCATTTTAATGGGAGAACAGAAAATCTCCCACAGGCAGGCAGTTTTAATTAAATGTCCTCCTTTGGAGTCAAGTGTTTTCAAAGTATATGAAATCACATCTGTTAAGAGAGGGATGGTAATTACTAATTCTGCAGTCTGCTTTGCCTCTCCCTGTGTTTAGCAGGAGCTAGGCTTGTTTACAAGTATGCTGTAAATGAGGAGGAAAGAGTTCATGAATTATAAAGGAACATACTGGATCTGTTTTATAACTCTCCATTCCTACTGACCCTATTCAAGTCATATGGAACAAATGCACGTTAGGGATCAGATATCATTTACAGGGTTTCTTGAAAACCTTCCAGACAGTTTTGAAGTACACTTGTCAAATGATATTTATCAATTTGATACACTTATATTAGACACGAGTGATGATCTTGTCATTAAAGCCTTTTCAGTGAGATGCTCAAGTACATGAATACTCAGCGAAGAGTTATTTGAATTCTCAAGCATCTGATGAATAAAGCTCTACATGAGGCTTTTAATACTTATTTCTCAGTGAGAAGATGAGAATGGCACAAAGCATATTGTATATTTTATGTGCTGTTATCAGGATTCCATTTTTGTTGCAAATGTGGTCTCTTGTTGTTCTTGTTGTTCTAAAAATACAAAACCAAACATAATGAAATTATTTATTCAGGCCCAGTAGCTGAAGTTCAGAGCTACTTTCATGTGGGGTTTACACTGCTTCAGTCTTGTTTACATTTAAAAAGGAGATGGTGATTTCTGTAATTGTTTTCCTGTGCTTATAACAAAAAAGTCCCTTAATTACTGTGCCCCAACAGCTGCATTCACTCCTGCTGCTGTTCCTGCTCATAATTATCACCCTTAATGAAACAACAGAAGGCCACTTTATATGTGTCATAAATACTCATTACACATGAAGAACTTTGTGTAGGTTGCAAAGCAGGGCATGCAAAGGTACGAACTGAGCTAAGAAAGAGCTAAGGGCCTCTGCAGTCTGCCTAAAATTGCATTGTGCTGCAAACACTAGGAATACACTGGGCAGCATTCTGGTAGGGCCAGGTTCCCTCTCTTCATCTTCCTGCTGCCCATTTTCAACTTCTTGTCTGCTTGTCCCAGCCACCAGGACACCTAGCAGCTAAACCCTGCAAAGTCACAGATGAGCATGTGCTTGTCCTCAAAAGCCTCCTGAGATCTGTACCTCAGCAAGAGCTGGGAGGGTTTGTCATGAGAGGAGCAGCAGGTACAGTCAGGGAGCAGCTGGAGCGAGGCTGATGGGATGCACAGCCAATGTCCGAAGAAAGGAAGCATGAAGCAGCCTCAGTAATGGACAGGCTGACCATCCCTTGTCTGTAAGAGAGGCTTGTCTGTCCCAGTGCTTGAGTTTATGTCAAGGCAGCCATGAAAAAAGGCCAGGCATGAGACAAACTTTTACTGCACCAAGCTGTCTAGATTGTTATTTTTCTGGCAACGAAGACATTTAGGTTGTATTCAGATCTGAGGAACTGAAGAGCCTTTGGATGTTATAAGCACACAGTACACAGTCATTTAAAAGTAAACAAAGATTATCATACCTCATCTGGAGTACAGACACACGGACAAGCGGGAGTTGTGAAATTAAATTGAGCATTGTGAAAGCAAACAGAGCATGATCCTGGTAGGTATTTACACTAATTAGTATTCAGCAGAGCAGGTAAGAATTTCTTTAACATATTAGATGTCCTAACAATTTGAATAAAAACACTGCTTTAATCTAATTAGATGCTTAAGTGCTTTACAGTACTGGTCGTAGAGTGTATGGCATTTGGCAAGTCAAGACTATAAGTCCTTAGTTTGTTTAATAAAAGTTTCTGATGTAGAACAATGTAATTCCTAATTATACAATTACTTCCCTAAGACATTTGAAGAATGCAGATAACCTTTACTTTGATTTATATGTAGATATAGACCTATTGTCTTTGAGGTATCTGCTGCACAGTTCATTTAGGATCTGAGTGAATGCATTTTTTTCCCATCTCTTTCTGATCATTGCAGCTAATGCCTGTAAGACTTTAAAAGGTCGAGTGTGACCATTGTTTTACAGGAATGATAAATTAGTAGTGTGGTGATTACACATTGCTGTGCACTTGAAGTTCCATTCAAAAGGAAGTGGCAATACCAGCACTGCCCTCAGTTTCACAGTGGCATCACTATTGCTATCAGTGATGATATTCCCAGCCCCTGCTACTGTGTGATGGAGGAGATAGATGCTCCACTCTCTCTGATATAATAATTCTGTTTAGATATCTTCTATATCATATTTTTAGGTTTGTATCATTATTTGGTTTTGCAATAAAATAGGAAAATTTTCAGCTTGAACCATTGTTCCTGCCTTTTGCTCTTAATGCAGACTCTTACTTTTTTGCAAGTATATTTGTTACACTAACTTACTGTTGTTTCATGTTTTTCCCAAGCTATTTTAAAATAACCAGCAGACAGCTATTGCAAAGAAGATAAATGTAAACAACAACCATATTTAAGAACCTTTCTTTGTCATTTGTTATGTTTCAGACAGAATAATGCCACCCACCAAATTCTTCATTTTTTGTTTTGCTTCTACAACTTAAAGACATATGTAATATTCCATGCCAGCACGATACTCCTGAGAGAAAGCGTGTACATGCTTTTCTAAGCCGAAAAATGTTTTTTAAGGTTTTGAAACAAATTTTTGAAGATCCGTGATCACACAGTATAACTGGATTATAAAAGATGACAACAAATGCTGCTCCATAAACAAATGGAAGTGGTTGCTTCTTCACATTGGCTGCATTATTTACATCATTCTGTTTTATTCACTTAACAAGCTCATTGTGTTTTTTGAAGGCACTGTTTGATTTCAAAGCAACTGGAGTATTCAGTTGACAGCATATATTCAAATAAGCCTCAAGCACTATACTGTCAAAATATAACAGATGAGGTAACATCAGGCTGTTTTAACTCCCGCTGTATTTCTTCCAAATGTGATTGTTGTTCTGCTGTAGCCTGTGTGTTTTACTAGTTTTTCAAAAATCTTTTTTTTACCTAGGATTCTCATATCAGATCTGCAGAAAGCAGTAGAAAACCAAGCTGGACTGAAGTCATATAGGAAACGAAGGTCCCTCCCTGGGTATAACTATGAAGTATATCACTCCCTGGAAGAAGTACGTGAAAATTCATATTGCACATTTGTCTGCTACATCAGCCTCATTTCATGAGGCTGAAATTTCACCCTCTGTGCAAGTTATGGTTGCTTGCTCGTCTTCTGAAGTGTTCTAAATGTTTGTTCAAAAATAGGCACCTTCTTAAAATATATATAGTTATGTATTTTTATTCAAGGCATATGTTTACATGTAACTATCTTTGACAGCTTTTGAGTTTTGTTCTTTAAGTAGGTCTTCTATTCTGATGTAAGTAAGAGATTTCACTGAGTGATTAGTCTCACTGATTCATTTAAGTAAGAAACATGCACAAAAGTTTAAGTATTTGCACAAGGCATCCAAAGACTTAAAAACATTTCAGTACAGATTCATATATAAGGGATACTGTCCAGAAAGATAGCTGGGTAATCTGTTGATGTCAGTGTATTTGCACATAGAATTTCGGTATGCACCAAAATGAAGTCACTAGACTGAGTGTGCAGGGTGTTGTGCCTCGATGAGATCTGATGCCTGTCAAATAAACAAATAATATAAGTAGCACTGAATGCTACAGGTGCTCCTACAGGTATTCCTTGCTTACTGAACCTGTTTGCCGTCCTGTGTCTTGGCGAGTAGACTCATGGGTCTCCTTTCTTTAGTCCATTCTTGCTGTTTAAAGGGAGCAGCTTATTAGATTCATCAGCAGATATTTGGTGAAAAGCTAATGCATTCCAATAATAACATTGGAAAATCAAAATGAAATAAAATAAAAGGTAACTGCAGGTAGGATCCAGCCTCTGGCAATAGAGCTATGAGAACCCAATGGTAATTTGATTATGAAAACCATCAAAAAAAATTAAAAAATAAAAATAAAAAATAAAAACTACAAGAAAATGTAAAAAACATACTGAGGACTGACAGTTGAGATTAATAACTGTTTCACCATGAAATGCAAAGGCTGAAGCAACAATTTTATTTCTGTATTTGCAGATCCAAGACTGGATGCATTATCTGAACAAAACTCATTCAGATCTTGTTCATATGTTCTCTGTTGGAAAATCCTATGAAGGGAGACCACTGTTTGTACTCAAGGTAAAGATTAAATAGTCATTAACCAAACTAAAATCTGGAATTGGTGGCAGACACTTAGTTACTTATATTATGCTATGTGTGCCAGAGATGCAGGTTATCAGTGTTTCCTAAGGAAGAGTTACTAAGACCTAAGTATCATTCTGAATGTCACCCTTAATGAAAAAAAAAAAAAAAAAAAAAAAAAAAAGCTGGAAAACTAAATGCCAAATCCTATTTAATTGGGCTGATATGCATGCAGATAGCACACTGCATGTACAATTCGCAAGATTTGGATTTAAGGGACTTGGAAAATTTTGCAGCCAGCCTGTAAAGCAATTCTGCCAGAGAAGGATCCCAGAGGATCCCTCTGGATCCCTTCTCAGCATGTGCCACACATGCATACTGTTCAGCTATTGACAAAAATCTATGACTATGTGTTCTCGATGCACAGTATTAGGACCACAGAATTAGAAGGTTTCAACAAGAAACAAAGAAGTTTAATTTTGATGTACTTTCTTTTCATCCACTCTTGAAGAATTCCTAAAATTTGGTTCTCCATCAGGCTATTCCTATAGCATTGTTTTTCCTCACCCTACACCATGTGATAGTTAAGGACTTCATTACTCATAAAAGAGGAATTGACAGATCTCACTTTTCCCTTATTTTTCTTCCATATATTATCATTATCTTGGCCATATCAGTGTATCATTATTTCCCTTTGTAAAGAATCAGTTTGTGTTCCCTAATACATGGAAATTCAAAATGGTTTAGTGTTTCAAATACTCTTATTTTCTCATTATTGTGTCTCACCAATGTCATGAGATCAATTGATATGTCTATGAATATTCACACTTCAAGCTAGGTAAAAGAGCACGACCTTACAAGAAAGCTGTCTGGATAGACTGTGGGATTCATGCTAGAGAATGGATTGGCCCTGCCTTTTGCCAGTGGTTCGTGAAAGAAGTAAGTATTCAGTGATTTAGGGCAATGCGGCTCCTTCAGTTCAATAAACATTTTATCTAGTATATTACTATTAAGAACCATAACTAGCTATTTTACTGCTTTTATATATATATAATTTGTGGAACACTAAGTGCTTGGTAAACGAACCTGATAACGACAGCCAGACACAGCTAGGCAAAGGACAAAAATATGCCAGACACATATTGGCAGAGATATGAAGTAGGATTTTATTCCAAGACCTAAATATGTGGAGATTTTAACTCTGGTAATTGTCCAGGTAAATCAGTGCCAGTGTGTACTGCTTCAGATCAGATCAGCTATATCTTTGCTTTAAGGACTTGAATTAAGAAAGTTCTCTTTTGTGTAATTCTATAGGGATAGAAAGCTAAAATTGTATACAAATTTCACCTAAAATTATGGTTTTCATATTACCTGTATATCATATGGTTCCTCCAATGTTTCTTTGATCCTGTCCTATCAGTTTTATGCTCCCTTTATCTTTGATGTCTGGGATCTAACCTTTATATTGCAATTTTTCAAATGATCGGGGAAATCAAAGGATTTGGAATTTTGCATTCCACTTGTGCAATGGATTTTTTATTTTTTAGTATCAATACTTAATCTCTTCTAATTTGGGATTCATTTCAGACACATGATATGTTTGCAGGATTTTGACATTTCCTCTTAACCAAAAACTTCTCAAGGCCAAATATCAGCTGCACAGTGGAGATTATTTTGCAATGCAGCTTACAGAAGTCAAAAAAGGCTTAAAAAAAAAAAAAAAAAAAAAAAAAAAAAAAAAGCAAAAGTTTTGCTTTTTTTGCACAAAATAAATGATGCAAAATCTTTCTTTGCAAGGTCCTTCCTATGAACGCAATTTTCTCACTTCTGTTCCACCCCATCACTATGATTCCAGAATGCTATTTATCTGCCTTTGATTTTCTGGGGTCTCTCCATTCAGCAAAAAGATCCTGACCCTTTAAGTCACTTCATGAGAGCAAATTTCTGCATCATGAACACCCTAGAATCATAGAAAAGAATCACAGAAAAACCCAGGTTGGTAGGGACCTCAGAGATCAGCCTTTCACCCTAATGATATTAGACTGTGTCATTACCACAGAGATAGCTGAGATGGTCATATTACCATATGTGAATTCCTCCAAAAGTCAGAGCAGCATGTAGGGAAAGTACTGAAATAATGAAGGTATTACAATCAGGTGAGCCTCTCAACACAGCTGCTGATGGATGGATGGGCTAAACCAGATCCAGAAGCTGATCTCCAAAGCTGTGTGCAATGATAATGTGTATTTTTATTACAACTCTTGTTAGTGTGAAGGTGAACAAACTTGGAAGTGTTCCTGAGCAACTCACCTACCATGGAGAAAAGGCGGCAGGAAGGCAGGGAGAGGTTTGGAACACATGGGCACTGGTGGAAAGCCTTCTGCTCAAGTACATCTTTCTCATGGAGGTTTTAACAAAAAGCACTACAATGTGGCAGCAAGGTAAAAATCATGAGGTTTCTCTGTAGAGCTTACTGAAGAACATAGGCTGTGTATGTGTATATGAAAACCTTCTGGCTGATATTTGAGATCCTCGGAGAGTAACTTGCTAGTAGGAATGTTTCACTAACTATATAAAGGCATTTTCCTAGATTAAAGCAAGTTTTTACAGAACTGAAGAGTTCCTTGAGACTACAAGAATGTATAGTTCTGCCCATCTTGGTCATGCATTGCCTTTTTCACAGATGACAGACATTTTCTTCTTTCCTTAGAGCAATACTTCAATCCAGCAATAAAGAAAAATGCATCAGGATAAGAATTGTGCTTACAGCCTCATTACATTAAAATGGCTAGGAGGGGAGAAGGGACAACACAATTACATGATTTGGATTAGAATAATGTTTTTCTCTAAGGGATTGGGCAATGTTAGTAATAACTCTGGGAAAACTATAGGTCTCTCTGTGCTTTAAACTCTGCAATTCTCTTTTGCTGGCAAACACCTCCTGAAAGCACCACTTTCCATCCTCCCTGGCGCCTAAGGGCAGTTCTGAGAAAGGGCAGTCCACTTGGAAACTGATTTTTCCAGGCATGTCTGTTGACTCTAAGGAATAGCACCACAAGCCCATTGATTTAAGGCAAGCAGAAGGAGAAGCTGGATTTATGCGATGTTAGGCTGTCCTCTAGTAGGAACAGCAGATGTGTGTCCCTTTACTGTGTAGGCAGACTTAAATATTGTATCATGCTTTCACTTCACCCTGTGACCTCTGTCGCTTGTTTTTGTTGCCATTGTCAGGCTGCTGAGTTGCATGGCCCTGGGGGCCATGGCCAGGGATGACATGGGCCTGGCAACCTGTCCCATCCCACCACCCCAGACAGGAGCCCCAGGTATCAGGACCTCCCTGGGGATCAGGAGAGACCAAGGCCAGGCCAGGACATGGGGCTGTGGATGGGCCCAGCTCAGCAGGGACCATGGCTGGGCAGTGCTGGCCTGTGGGCAGCTGTAGGCCAGCGATGCTGAGGCCTCGCTGGGACAGGGGCTGATGGCCCCAGGGGATGAAATGGGGTCCTGGGCAGTGTGGGGTGCCCTGTCGGTGGGCACTGACAGCAAGGGCTGGGGGTGGCCTTGGGGTCCTGACAGCTATAAGCTGATAAACAATTTATTATCACTTACTTTGAAACACTTGACTTTAATTACCAAGCTATTTTATGCGTAGAAAACCTCCTGACCTAAGTGGGAGATCTATGTGGGATTCAAGACATAATCCATCTTTTCAAGTATCCATACTCCAGTGTACCACAAGGCTTTTCATGAGATTTAGCTTAGAAAACAGTCTCTATGTATGAATGTGATTTTATATTCAAACTGAAGATATGACCAGGTATCCCACCCAGCCTGGGAGCCCTCAGTATCTTCCTCGTGCCCCTGGAAGCAACAGGCTGGGGTGTGCCGGCAAACTTTCTGCTTGCATAGGAGACACCACCTCCCTCCCAAAGGGTGGAGGTGCCACTGGACAACTGGTTATTAACAGCTTACTGGGGCACAGGCAGCAACTCCCTGCTTTCTCCAAAGCATCTGGAGCTGCTCAACCAAGTGGGACCTGGTACCCATCTATCTGAAAATGCAGAGCAGACTTGGGAAATGAGGATGTGGGGCCAGAGCATGGGAAGACAAGAGGCAGCCTGCTATGCAGGCTCCTAGACTCAGGCAAATACAATAGTTAGAGAAAAGGAACAGCTGAACTAAGGGAAAAGGGAGAAAGATACACAAGGAGAGGTTTAAGATTAAAAAGAGAAAGAACACACAGGGAAGAGTTTTGCATTATGTAGCAATATAACTGAGAAGCACAAAACCAACCTCCTTGTGTTCTGAAAAAAAAGGAGAGCAAAGACCGTTTGGTCTCAGGGTTGGTTTTTGTTTTCAGATTTTTTTTTATTTTTTTTTTTTCCTTTTAGAAAAATTATAATCTACTCCAGGATGAGCTCTGGAGTTGGCTTGGTATCCCATAGGTCTGGTGTTAATAAGAAATTCACTGTCTATTTCTGTAGTAGGAGGCCCTGAATGCCTTTAGTCTCAGCTGAAGATAATCAGATGTTCTACAGGGATTAGCAATACTGGTGGCCTCTAACAAACCCCACCTCATGGTCACTGAATTTTAGGTCAAGAAATGGGACTCCTGTGCATGCAGGATCAGAGTTTTAGGTACCAGCTAATGAGCCACAGAGAAGTGTCTGTGTACATATTGTAGTAGAAAACCTGGCAATAGTTATTGGCCATGGATAACTGTTTACAGTGGAGTTCCACCAACCTCAAGCCTTACTCAGCTGAAAAGGGACAGAAATAAAGTCCCCGACAGTAGAAATATTAGAAACCTGCAGTGGAGTACAGGGAAGCAGTAAGAACTGTGAAAGGAAATGGAACTGATTACACATGGACTACTCTGAAGGCAACCTGCAAAGATAAATTTAATGCAACCCAGAATTTGTTTCCACAGCATTAAAATAAATAAATAAATAAAGCCTACATTTTTAAAAAGTCTGCATGGAATCTAATCACACATTAAAATGGGTTAGTAAATATTACATACTGGAAAGAAAGGGACTCTATTATGTGTAATTACTTTGTAGAAAGCAGTAGGCTTTAGACAAAAAAAAAAAGATAAAACATGTTTAACCAAAATTAAATAGCCCTTCACATAAACAAGGAAGCAAGATCTACAGACTTTTTGCAGAAGTACATTAAGTGTGTATACATCTTAACTAAGACCATTTAACTTCTCTTCACTGGGTGTGCAGCTAAGAGACAAAAAGCAAAATTCATACATCTCATTATCCAGACATCAGATTTAAGATTTTACCATTGTTTTGAAAATCTGAAATTTTGTTCACAGGCTGCTATTCAAATTAACATCAAAACTAGGTTCAATTTCAGTTTTAGTGGAAGCAGATGAGGATTCACATTACATCTGGTTTGACTTTCTTCTCTCTAATAAATGCTGCCATTTGATCCATGTCAGTGATATATAACCTTGAAATGTTGCTCATACAACATTTTCAGAAAACAAAATACAAGAGATATAACTTTAGGATGCCCTATTCTTGGCTTCTGTTGAAAGAATTTGTATTTTAAACCTGAAAGACTAGAAAATTCAAGAAATTTAATTAACAGCTTCCATGAAAAAAAAACACTCATTGGACTTCTTCATGACAAAATGTTCTTAGAATACAATGGCAAGTAGAAAGAAGAAGTCCACTGAGATCAAATGCAGTCCCCTAAGTGAGTGGTCTCATCAGGTCTTCAAATGACAGTGCAAATAGTCTTACTCTTTGGAAATACATCACCCTCCACTACCACCTTCTTCACCAATCCGCAAAAGTGGGCTTTTCTAGGAAAGAAAGGAAAACTACCATTTCAGCAGATCTATGCCTCAAATGTGAATGGTGGCATTCTTGTCCATAGACTCCCTAGTCTCTTATGTTTTTGAAATATTTAAGTTTGGGGGTTTTCCTCAAAATAATATTATTCTTTAAATGTTAGTAATGTCACATTGTGCTTACACTGCACTGCACATACCCACATTTCTTTAATATGAGACTGTTACACATTTATTTTTATTTGTTTGTTTCCTGGATGGCTAAGGTTGTTGTTTCTCCTCTGGGACAAAGCCTACCCATTATCTAAGGTTTTTGTTGAAAACACGTTCAGAACTACTTTTACCTTTTCTGGATTTGATCAAGGTGACTTGATCAGTTTGGTTCAGGCGTTGGCCTTGCTAGACCAGCCATGACAATTCCCTCAACCCTATCCACTGGAAAGGATCTGTATAAAAGAAGAAAACAAATGTGCACTCTGAAGCCAAGTACCCTTGCAGCACTGCATCACATGGGTCATAATAGCTGTCTAATCTCAAAAGAATCTCAAATCTGAGAAAGATATGAATATGCTCTATATACTTTAATTTGAGAGATGCACGGTTGCAAGTCCAAATTCTGAAATGTGTGTCTCCTATGATCCCAATTACATGAGTTTCCATATTATCCAAGGCAATGTGTTTGTGCTTCATCATGCAGCCTGGGAGCAGGTGGGTAACCACAGACCAAAACACAGAAAAATAAATAAATAAATAAATAAATAATAAAAAAAAATAAATGCTTACATTGATATTGATTGCTGCCATAGCCAGGCCTGAATCCCATCTTTGCACTCCATAGCAGTGAGCTAACAGACACTGTCCAATAAGCAAAATGGCAACACCTGCCTACAGTATTCTAAGCTTGAGACTGATTTATAAGACACCTTGTGGTATGCATACTGCCAATAAGGCAGCCATCAGGCTTGCAGACCAGGCCCCAGAGACCAGTTTTTACCAGGAATTTTGGAGGTTTTGAGGCCCCAGATTCTTCTAGGGAATGTTTATGAAGTGCTTGACTGTGAAGGCAGAATACCTAAAATAATAGAGCATACATATACAGAACTGAGTAAGGACAACTGTGTGATCAAAGGCAGGTCCAAGCAGGAGACTGAGACAGCATCAATTTTTAAAAGGTTTGGCTATTCTTCAGTGTTAGTCAGGCCATGTGGTCAGAAGGCCATAAAGCTATAACTATTCCTACTTTAAGAACTGCTGAAAGCCAGTTTAGCATTTGTACTCATTCTGCAAAATTCCACAGTCCAGGTCCTGATGGACAAACCACCTGTGAGATGCTGCATCAGCAGGCAGAGCAGCACTCAGTCACTCACTCATTCCAGTGCTGATGTCCACACTGTCAGGAAAGCAGCCTCACTTTCTGGATCATTTCTGGATCTTGAATTGCATCAAAGTTCGTAAGCCTTTAAGACACAGGAGATTTATTTCCCCTTGCCCTCTATAACTACAAGAGCCTCG
Source organism: Oxyura jamaicensis (assembly GCF_011077185.1). Lineage (NCBI taxonomy): Eukaryota > Metazoa > Chordata > Aves > Anseriformes > Anatidae > Oxyura > Oxyura jamaicensis. Next base: position 123,178,443 of record NC_048894.1, on the reverse strand, counting down.
AAATATTGGCTGCTCTCCCCACTGATTAAGAGATTCAGACACCAGTTTTTAACCCACTTCATAAATATTCTGATCTCAGGGGTCTGTAAGAGAGTTATGTGAAGCAACATACTAATGTTTGTTAAAGATTGTATGCTTGACCTATCACTTCTCAACAGACTTAAGCCTTTCAGACAGGTATAGCTGAAATGCCACATTCCCACAATCCAGTATTTCACACAAGTATTAATGTAAAGAATGCTTGTTACACCTGTATTTAGGAATTCTTTGAGACAATGTAGTTTGTTCACACACACATACAAACACCAAGATAAGCTTTCTGTCTCCATTTTTTTTACGTTCCCCTAGCAGAGCTTTTTGAACTGTGCAGGAAAGCAATCAAGGACTTGACTGTATCTCCGTGTATGCCCTACATTTATACCACTGCCGTTCCTGGGGACAGATGTACCCCTAATCTTAGCATATATCTTAGTACTGGCTCTCAGAAACCCGAAGAGCTTTTGAAATCTTTGGAAATATTCCAGAGTCAGAGGCATGTAAGGTGAAAACAAATACTGTATCTGTAGATATTTCCCTTCACCCTTTAGCTGGATGCACTCCTTCTTTCCAAGGTCCCTTCCCTTCAGCTAAAGCTTTTCAGCTGATATTGGTTTGACTTGACATTTTTTCTTGGTTGTTTTTAAACCACCACATCGGCTGACTCTATAAAATTTTCTTTTCTGTGTTTTCCTCCTTTTCATCAGTTTTCTGTTCACCCCTGTTTCTTAAAACAGGAAGAGAAGCTTCTAAGGATCACATCCTGGCCCCCCGCAGCCCCCTTCCCAAGTGTGACTGATTGTGGCACTGGGAGAACTGAGCTCTTCTCACCTTGAAGGGCCAGACACCTGGTGACAGATCTCTACACAAATGGTCTGACAGCTTTTTCAGTAAATGTCATACCATCATTTGAGCTTAATTTTTATTGTTTGCCAGATTCTAGTCTCCCCAGCTGTCTTTTTAGCTGCCTAACCTCAGAAAAAAATAAAATAAAATAAAAATGTCTTCTCTGAGTGCTCCCTCTATATCCATTATCTGGGGGAAAAATCCATCTGTTTCATTCTGCAGCATCTATATTTGAAACACTCAGCCTTACTTATCTTTAGCTAATTCATTCTTTTCTGTCAGGAGCTTCTGCCTGAGATGTTATTTGGTTTTGCTCCATCAGAGAGATCTCCTCTTTCAGCCTCTTCACTCAGTACTTCATTCATCAGCCTTTCAACAGCAAGAGCTGCTGGTACAAATGCAGGATCTGTTTTATCCGCATGATTTTTTCCTTCTTCCAAATGCTGTTCCTGCCATTTGAAGTTTCCATGCCATCATCACACCTATCTGTATCTAGTTTCTGCTACCACTCAACATCTCCCCTCTACTCCACAGCTAGTTCAGTTCTGAACAAGGTCTGTTATTTCCACAGCCAACTTACATCCCACTTTGGTCTGAGTTTCTGCATCTCTCCAGCACATTCTTACTACTGAAAACAGATGTTACTGATGGGTAGGAAAATAAAGGAGCTGTGAACACTACTAACAAAAGTTTCCAGGACTGGGCCTTCAGTTGGGATTGTGATGCTTTATTATTACCGTTATTATTTTAATGGATAAAACCTAAGCCAATGCCAAAAAAGATGGGGTGCAGTACCGTGATATCACCACAATGAGGCATGTGATGCATTGTTTTAAAAACAGCTGTGGCAAACCATTTCTATGCTGTGCAGTATTTCTTCTCTTTTTTGGGTCCATAATGGATTTTCCCAGGTTCTTTTCAACATTCCTATTGTTTAGAGAAGGTCCTTTCCTTTTTGTGACACCTTCACAATTGTGAAAATGTACATATTTAAAATTACTTCTGGTCTTCCTTTTCCAAAAGGAAAAAAAAAAAAAAAAAAAAAAAAAAAAACAGCTGTACATTATTTCTCTTGTGCATTTCCAACTACCCAGCTGCATCTTCCCAACTACCCATGATCTTAAGAAGCTTTAAATTACTTTCATTGTGCTTGCAGCTGTTCATTTTTTTCACAGTGTGAATGCATTTTGATAAAATAAAGGTAATCCTGCATCTGTCTTGTGCCTGTAGTAGGAATTGTTCAATTACATTTGCTAGTACAAACTCCTGTGTGAGTATTAATCACTAAGATGTTCAAATTCTGCCCCGTGAGGGCTTTTAAGCTGTTGAGTGTGTTATTCTTCAGTGCATGAAAACGATTCACGTTGTTGCTCCAACATATCTGTTGTCCTAGGGAAGAAATACTGCTTTGTATTTTAGCAATCCACCCCTTTATGATGATGTTGAGTAGATAGGACTCCAGTAAAACTACTGATATGCAAAAGCACTATTTATCATGAAAGACCGTGAAAGAAAATTCTGTGCTTTCAACAACTTAGTTGTTTCAGAAACTGAACTATAGGCAACAATGTGTGTCTTAATTATTTAACTGCATCTCAAGTATTTAATTTAATGATCTATTCAAGTAAATTATATTGGGTTTCCCTCAATATATACAAGACCAACATCTTGGTTGGTTGCCACCAAGTTTGTATGGGCATTAGTTGTACACAATTACTAGGAGAGAAGTTTATGTTGCCCCTTTTAAAGAATTCACAGTTCTTCAGAATAACACCGGCTTTTCTGTTCCCACCTAGGAAGTCCTTGAACAATTTAGAACTTAAGAGAGTTTTGTTATGTACTACCCCTCTGAGCAGAACCAAGAAGCTATATCTCCTGTTTCCACTAAGAACTGTGGAACTGCAGCCAGCTTCTTCCCCACAAGATACTGCATTTGCTAGGGTGGTCCCAGCCACAGTGGGGGTGCTCATGTCAATCATGTTTCATCCCTCTGCCTTTTCTCTGCTTCAGTATCTTCTCCATTTGAATCTTTAAGTAGCACTGTAAGCAAACCTTTGGGATACCACAAGTCCTTCTCCCTTGCACAGTCTTTTTATGGACTCTCCTCTGAGTGCTGCAGAGTAGTTGCAGCACAGTCATTTTTCTCCATTGCTGCTTTGGTGTTCCTCCTATGGACAATGTTTTCTGTATATTATGAAAGAGGAAATAAGATATTGCTTAGGAAAAAAAAATAGTTTCAGGTTTCAGACACAGTTCAAACTTCAGCCTTGAAAATTTGACCCTTTCTTTTTAGATGTTTGGTTCTAGGTACTTGTTTGTACCTTCTCCTTAAAAATAGGCTCACCACTCTGCTTGTGACCAGAGTGCCAGAGCAGGGCATTAGTAGTAAGAAGGAAAATGGATATAAAAAGATGTACTGCTTCCCAGTATAATGACAGAGAAAACTATTGACTAGCCAAACTTCAAGTGGCCATGAAGGCCTGAGTGGCAGATCATAGTATCACCCTGCTAAAATGTAAAAAATACAGAGAACAGTAAAACATATGCTGCTATCAGAAGGAAGTTTTAACTGATGTCTTTGTAAATGGGTAGAGGAGTTAATCCTGTGTTATCAGAAGCATTTTATTGTGATTTCTGGTAAAACAGCAATGGAGTCAATTCCCTGTGCTGCAATAGTAATAGGTTCATTCAGTGTGAATGTTAAATTCAAAGACAGAAACAATATAAGCTGATTGTTACCTTAAATATAATAACAATTAATTGTGGGACAGAAAAATCATTAAGGTCACATGCAATTTCAGAGTTCCTCTCAATCCTGTTTCCTTGCTTTGTTCTTCTGAGTCAATCCCCTTACTTCATAAAAAGTCCAACTGTGTCCTAAATCCATTTAAAACTCCTGTGCTTTATTTCTTTGGCTCTTTTGTTTACTTCATCCCCCAAATTAAATTTTGTGTGGTCCAGGTCCTCAGCCAGCCTAAGCTGGCATAGCTCGATCAGAAACCACCACTCTGCGGATCCAGATGACTGAGCCCCCTCCTATTAATCACTGGTCGTTTCCCCCATCCCCCAGGCAGATTGCTTGCACGTTGTTGGCAGGGTTCCTGCATCATCTGTTCATTCACTAACAACACTATTCAGCATTTATTGGGCCAGCCTGGCTCTCTGCGCATTGAGCAGCAAAGCTGCTATTGATTGCATGATGGGGAAGCAGAATCGAGCTCTATGAAGTAGCATCACTTTGTATTCTGAGGGCTGTGTGCAAGCTACAATGCAGTTAATTCACTAATGGTTTATATTTGTCTTGCTTGTGCCGTAGTGAGGAGAAAATATTTCAGCACTGCTGGGGATGGGGTCGCACAATCATTATTTGGAGGATTTGAAAGTCACAGCACAAAAGGCAAGTTGTGTGCTGTGCTCCAGCAATGACACACCTTAGTGCCTGTGAGGCACATTGCCAAAGACCTCCCAGTTAGGGGAGGTAAGATTATACAGCCTGTGTTGCCTTATTGAACACGCCAAATAAAACTGCTAGATAAAAATTTACTATGAAGGACAAAATAATTTCAGCAGAAAGAATTAATATGATCCCACTTATACCAGTTTACACCAAATACACTCTTACTTTCCATGAAGAAAGCTGCACCAGGTCCATTACGTTTTAAGTGAGATGGTACTCTGAAAGGGTAACCAGTTTATTAAGATAAATCATATATGTTTTAAAGAACAGAACCGAATAATTGACATATGTGGCTCTAAATCAATTTCAGGACTTAAAAGTTTGAAAAGTATTACTGCCCTCCAGAGCATTAAAACCCTCCGTAGTCTCTCGTAGTATTTCATAACATACAGCAGTCATTCAAAATAAAACAGAGCAGCTTTAAAAAATTAAAGGGAGCTTGGTATTTTGCTCAACACGAGCCAGCAGTGCAGTCTTGCAACCCAGAAGGCCAACTGCATCCTGGGCTGCATCAAGAAAGGAGCATCCAGAAGGGCAAGGGAAGTGACTGTGCCCCTCTGCTCTGGCCTCCTGAGGCCCACCTGGAGTGCTGCATCCAGGTCTGGGGCTCCCAGCACAAGAAGGGTGTGGGGCTGTTGGAGCGGGTCCAGAGGAGGGCCACAAAAACAATCAGAGGACTGGAGCACCTCTCCTATGGAAAGGGTGAGAGGGCTGGGAATGTTCAGCCTGAAGAAGAGAAGGCTCTGGGTAACCTCATTGCAGCTTTTCAGTACTTAAAGGGGCTTATAAAAAAATAAATAAATAAATAAAATAAAATAAAATAAAATAAAAATGGAGAGCAACCTTTTGCTCAGGCAGATAGTGATAGGACAAGGGGAAATGGTTTTAAACTAAAAGAGGGGAGATTCAGAGTAGATATAAGGATGAAATTCTTCACTCAGAGGGTGACGAGGCACTGGCACAGGTTGCCCAGAGAATCTGTGGATGCCCCATCTCTGGAAGGGTTTAAGGCCAGGCTGGATGGGGCTTTGGGCAACCTGGTCTGGTGGGAGGTGTCCCAGCCCATGGCAGGGGGAGTTGAAACCAAATGATATTTAAAGTCCCTTTCAACCCAAGCCATTCAGTGATTCTGATTCTATGATTTTGTAGCTTTTGAATTGAAAGTATTAATTCAAATATTTTCATTATGTCACTTCTTGAGAATTTGGAAAAGTTCTGAAAAAAATTCAAAGCTTATCCATGCAATTTTTAAGGAGTGTATTGCCATAAATTAATTAATTATGTTTGTCTCTTTTAAGGAGATTTTTTTAAAGTATTTTGAAGAGTTTCTTCTTCCAGTTCATGATATACAACACATATACAACACTTTGATGTAACAAAATGCATAATTACAGATGTAACTTGCAGTGAAAGAATGGCATGCATAGATAAAGCCACAAGCAAATATGCCAGTATCCTTATCTCTGATACGTAAATACCCACCACAAAGACACAAGCTGAGCTGTATTTGTTAATATTGGCTAAAAAGAGAAAAGCATTAAAAAGTCAAGGAAGTGATGGGTGGTGACTTGTTTCCCCCTCAACCAAATTTCTTCACCCTAATACAGCTGCTGAGGAGTTTCTGGTTTGCTTCATTTCTCTATGTTGAAGAATGGAAAGAAATTACTTTCCCTACCTAGACCTCCTCTTCCAACCTTTATACCTGAGCCTCTCCAAAAATACAGAGCTTTCTGAACTGTAAAGCTGCTTGTATTGATGATTTTGAATATAGTAAATTACTTTGAATACAACAAAAGCTTACATAAGGCGAGCCTTAAATACTTTTATACACGTTCTGACCTCACCAAATCATCACCTTGTGGAAACAATAGCACTCCACTGTCTTATGGGACCTAAGCATGTTTCCTCAGCTAAGAAACTATTTCACTGACTTTCAGCTCTTACGTCAAGAAACATTTTACAAGCATTTGTTTCTATGTAACATGAGTTGTATGTTCTTGGCTATTGAAAGTAACTGAGAAGCAGGGAGAACAAGGTCTTTTGAACACCTTTTTTCAGGTTCACATGCTATCTTTAATCACATTTAGAGGAAGATGTCAGCCTTTCAAGTACAGCTCTAAGAATGCCAATGGTGCAGTAGGAACAGGCCTCTATACTGCCAAAGGCCGCATGACCATCTTAACTGGTCACAACACTTAACAAGGAAATTATTTTTGTTATGGAAGCTACATACTATGACCTTTCTCCTTGAGGCTCTGCAGACATACCAGACTGATCCTGCCATGAGAAGGATGCTAACTCAGCTGTATTTCTATATTATGCCTGTGTTTAATGTGGATGGATACCATTTCAGCTGGACACATGTAAGTACTATCAGTAGTACTCAAAATTGTTCAGTCAGAAAAGACAGAATGTTTATTATGTCACTCAAAGGTGTTTTTCTGTATAATCTGGCCCATCAGTTTGTGTCATGCAAAATGGAAGTAAATTAATTCAGTTAAAATATAATACTGAGTATGTTTACCAAGGGTGTTTTTTTTTGTGTGTGCACAGATAGATTTTCATCAAAATATAGTAATATTGTTGATTAACTATTTTAAAACTTACATTAGGATCGATTCTGGAGAAAAACAAGATCAAAGAACTCCAGGTTCCCATGTCATGGTGTTGATGCTAATCGCAACTGGAAAGTAAAATGGTGTGGTAAGTCTGGAAATACTTTGGTCCACCAGTTCAGATTATCCTTTATTTAATTATCAACACAGTAAGTGGGTTAGATCACATCAGTTGTGAAGTGTTCCACAGTTAAAGTTGAAGCTGCTTTCCTATAACATCACAAGGCAGGGCTCAAATATTCTATCTTTTTTTTTAAAAAAAAAAAAAAAAAAAAAAAAAAAGTAATGAACTTTGGAAAAACACATCACAAACAAAAGCTTTCGTGGTAATTGCAGCAAAAGTGGAAAACCACACATATACCTGTTCTGAAGTTTCTGCAATCATGTAAATCATATCAAGCATAGTATTGAGTTCGGCCCATCACATTTCAGAATTTACCAGACTACAACCTTAGGAAATATTTTAGTCTTCATTTTATTTAATTAATCCCTTCTCTGAAATGACCTTAGTTTTGGAAACTAAACTTGCTTTGTAGAGAAATGTCTGAGAATATTTTAAGACCATTATTTTTAGTGATTTAGTGAAGAAGCTTTTAAGTACATGGAGATCAGTTTTCAAGCTCCCTGAATTTCTGTAAATACTTTCACAAAAACTGACCTAAATTTTACATAGAGGACACAGTAGTAATGAAATATTACCAGAAGGATATGGAATGGATCAGCTGAACAAGAAATGGTATTTTAATAAATCTTACAGCAAGATGATGCAACTCTTAGACAAGAGTCAGCAGCCACACAATTTCTGGTGTAGCAGAAAGTAATAGACCTTCGTTGTGAAATACAGCATTATACACCTTGTTCTTCTGCTGACCTGCTCTCCCATCTCGAGCAACTTCTTTCACCTCTCTGAAATTGTGTTTGCATGGCGTTAGCACAACGGTCCTCCCTTCAACCTATTCCTCTTCTGGAACTCTCCAGGTGTTTCCACAGTGCTCTCACTGCTCGCAGTAAGGCTAAGCACTGCGCAGTCTGCCTTTCAGTGGCTTGATTGACTAAATGGATTTTTGAAAATTGTAAAGATGAAAGTAAGTGTAAGTTATCTGCCTGAGGGAATTATAATAGAGATGAGAGTGAACAGAAGCATACATTCAATACAGTATGGACCAATACAGTATGGACCTGCCAATTTCTATCAACTCTACTTGCAGTAAAGAGAGGACTGACATGGAAGTAGTTGCAGAATCCCTGCACCTCAGAAGGTAGTCCTAGGGCTGCTATCACGATCTTCAAGGCAAATTTATGCAGCAAAAAGAATGTAAAAGTGAACCAAAGTCCTGCATCACTGTTATTATCTTTTACTTAAGTGCAAAAATCACAACTGCAGGTATTTTGGGGATGTGCTTTTACTGTTCAGAAGTCACTGGCAAAATTGCAATGAACAGTTCTCTTAAAAATCTTCAGAGCCATGCTATAGTTATCTATCAGTGCAACATTAATATTCACACAGTGTGTTTTCTTTCTAGACCTTAATTAATCTTTCTTGGGTTTAAATCACTCTGCTCCTCCCTCTACCTGCTCCCCTGTATTTGAAACACTCCAACTGTGTTAAAACCTAAACACTTTTTACTCAGACCTGAAAACGTTTGCTCATTTTTCTGTAAAAAAAAAAAAAAAAAAAAAAAAGAAAGAAAGAAAAAAACTGAGTGAAACTATAACAATAAACACTCATGTGTTGCAATCCACTACTTGTTGAATCTCTTCCCTGCACTATAAATGAAAGGCAGCTCCCACCACAACTTTAAAAAATAAAAATTCTTTCAAAGTTGCTTATCATCCCACCAAGCACATGCTCTGCTCTCCGCACTGGACCCTAAATTCCACCTGATTCTCTCTTTCAGCAGCAAATAAAGAGCTCTTTCATGGACAGGGCTGGCTGGTGCTCAGAAGATCCTCACCTGGAGGTCTGTGTTCTCATTAATCTGATTCTAAATGAGACAGAGAAGAATCTGGATCATATCACACTTTGAGGCTTGTAAAACCATGATGCATTTAAAATTAAATACTGCGTATGCTTGTAAAAAACTTTTAATATGGTTCAGTCACACCTACAGTTTGCAGGCAAGGCTTGAACTTCACTGCAGGACTCCCAGGCGGGTGTGTGGTGGCAGAATCCATCCCCAGCAAAGCCACTGTGTGCTAGCTGCACTGAGCTATTTGGTAAAGATAGCACAGCATCCCTTCTGCTTTCCTCTGCCCTTCTAGTGCAGGACTTTGATGTAAGCTTTGTGATGTTGCTTCTGTATTCTCCAGGGGTTGAAAAAAAGGGGTTATATCACTGATTGTGATAGATACTGTTTTGCAGCCCCCCTGTGCCCAAACTAGTGCACAGAAATTGCACACAGCCCCAGGTGAATACTGACGGCAAGATCTCTGGTGTACAAATGTTCCTTGCAATATATATGTATGGGCAATAAGTAGCACAATGGTTCAATTCATGAGATAAACAGCAACTTAAAGCCAATAATGAGGTACATATAATTAAATCATTTCGTAGGGCAAATCCAGTGAAAGGGTTTGCATCCAAAGCTCTGAGAAAGAAGCAGTGGGAATTAAAATTTCACAATGCACCCCACTGCCCACTGAGGACAGCACCCCACACTGACAGGAGAAGAGGCTGCAAGGAAGTTTGAGAATCATGCTCCAGCTCATCCATACTCCCAGTCTTGCTTCTGTACCCAGTTGGACTTGGTTTTATCAGTCTCTGCACGTGCTTCCTTTGTACTTTTGATCTTATGATAGATGCTGGATGATACCCTCAATATACTGCCAGGTACAAAAATAAGGCAGCTAGGTGATATTTAACGCAATACATTTTCTTCTCGTGACTATAACTCTGAAATTGCACAGGAGTTGTTGATACATACTGTATCATTTTTTATTTCTTGTGTTACTGTAAAAGAACTTGCAGGATATCCTTACACTGTCCGTGGGCACCATGGAAACTCAGTCTCTACCACCAGCCAGCTTCACTTAAGGAAAACATTAACTACAGCTGGGATTACAAGCAGCTCACGATAGTAGGCTGAGCAGTTTAGAGAATATTTTCTTCACTAGAAGTCACTAAACTGAGTCATATTTTACCATTGGGTCATTTTAGTGTTAGCTTGTAGGATTATGCTTTTTATTAAAAAGGAGGCTCATTTTCATGGCTCAGCATAGAACAGTGTTATGGGAGATGAAGCATCCATTAAAAAAAAAAAAAAAAAAAAAAAAAGCAGTGGCTCTGGAGGCTCTGTTAAATAGCTTTCCTTTAGCTATATTATCTGACAAGACATCAAGGCAGGGTGCTCTTGGGATCTGGATGACTTGGTGGCCATCTGTTCTGCAGGGAGGACACCATCTGCCCTCAATATAACCCTTCCATATCCACTGCTATCTAAGCAGTAATACCTTTTGATATCCCCACCTGTGGCCATTGAATGATAGCCTCATTTTTCCTATTACAAATGAAGCTGCAGTGTGAAATTCTTCCACTTTTTATTTTTTTATTTTTTGGCATTAGGATGATCGCATAACCCTGCTTTAGTTCATATTATTATGCATTCTCACACACTGCTTTTTTCTTATTATTTGAAGATGGGAGTACTTACAAAGGAAAGCTAATAAAGCACTGCTTTTGTAAGTCTCTGATGGTACCAGGAAATGTAGCAAACAAACTATTATTATTCTGCAGGTCAGTGTGAAACACGTGGCACTTAGAAATCACAGTGGATAAAAGAGCGCTATAGATTTGCATAAATATTCTTCTTTTAGGCCCAGGCCCTAAGCTGTAAATGAGGTGGTGGCTTAGAACCAGAACTGCTAGATGATAAAGGAGCCGCTATCATGCCTCCTTCTCCGAGTTTCATCTTTCACTACCTCATGGGATATTACATGTAGGTTTCACTTCTGTAGCTTACTGCCACCTGAGCACAATGATGCAGTGAAAGAAATCCTCACAACTGGGCCCTTGCCCCTTTTTGAAAGAAAAATAAACCCTGTGCCAGCTGAGATTATTTCTATTTTAGTCAACTGAGCAATCATCCTATGCAGCTCATCATTTTTTTTCCCATAAGGTTTGTGAGAGTAAAAATAGGCAGTAGTCAGGGACTATTCTCATGTTTTAAACGAGTCTCGAAGGTAATGCATGTTGAGGTTATCTACCTACCATTGCAGCTATCACTGCATAAGCCAGTACATTAAACTACTCTTAAGGGCTAGACTGGTCTTGGCAGTGACTAGTGAAGGATTTCCGTGATTCCTAAGAGACCAACTGAAACCCCTCACTAGTTTTAATAAAACCTCCATGCCAGGGTGCTATCATAAAGTGTGCCCCTCGTATGGAAAGCTAATGAAGAAAATACAATGAAGTCAGGCTCTCCTTTCCTGTTTGGGTTAAAAATACATCCTCTGGGGAGAACTGCATGTAGGTGGCCACTTGGCCACTTGGCGTGTTTATTAGATGGACAAGCAGATTGCTGTACTGAGGTCCCACTGGCTCATGCCCATCATTCACAAAAAAACAATTTGTTTATGGCTTCTCATGCTCTTGCACAGAGGCTCACATACGGCAGAGCCAGGAGTTGACCCACAGAAATTCCCTCTGATCACTCACCTTCAGCTTTCTCATTCCATCTCTAGACGAAGGTGCTTCATTTCACCCATGCGATGACACCTACTGTGGTCCCTACCCGGAATCTGAGCCTGAAGTAAAGGCTGTTGCTCATTTTCTCCGCAAACATCGGAAACAAATAAAAGCCTATTTGTCCTTCCACGCATATGCACAGATGCTGCTGTACCCTTACTCTTACAAATATGCAACTATTCCAAACTTCAGTTGTGTGGTAAGTACATTAACGCTGGGGAGAATACACTTCCCTATATAACTTTTTTTGGTACATTTTAATTTTGAGAAGGGAGTTGTTTCCTCAATGCATTGCACATATTTAATATTTAGCAGTATTTATTCTGGATCCGCTTACAATCTCGTTTCTGATTAGATAGCCTTCCCTCAAAGTGAGTCAGCAGTAATTTGATTCAAATGGTATAGTGCCTTCCATCCATCAGTCCCTGCAAATTACCCTATAGGATAAATCCCTGAGTTTTAATTATAGTTATTATCATTTTATTTAATTAACAGTAATGGGAATTATGTAGTTAAATCCCTGGGCATCATCTAGCTGACATTCTGTCCCTTCATGCTCAGAACTGGAACACTTGAAGCACAAAGAAGATCATCTTCAATTTTATGACCAAAATAAAATTGAAATGGTTTACATTTATTGATTAGAAGAGAAATCTCATAGACTTCACCAAAAATAAAGCTTCTATTGCCTTGTGTATCAACCTGCTCAGAAGTAGCATTTTTACCACTTTAAGACAAGCAGTTAATTAACATCAGATGCTTTGGAGCTTTTGTTTATTAGGAGAATAAATTAATAGGATATTTTTGATGCAAGCCTATTGATTTACAAATATGTACATTTCATGTATTCCATGCTCATCCAAATGCAGGAGAGCTATTCCCCCTGCTTGCAGCATGAAGTCTGCTTTGAGTCAGACTCCTGTGCATAAAACCCTCCCTTTTGCCTATTCTCTTAGGGAAATGTTGCTCAAGCTTCACTTGCTCTTTGTTCCTGCTCACAGACGCATATTGCAGCAATCAGTAGCCAGCATCTTTCTTTTGCCCTCAGTCTCTGGTAAAATTACCTTGCCCATACATCTCTCATTTTGGCCTTGAAAGTTGCAGTGATGTTTAACTTACTAGTTTAAGCTAGTTTGCCCCAGAAGGAACTTAACTGCATCTTACATTTATCCTGTGCAGAATAAATGATGTTGTCAGTCCCTGGAGATTCACTGAAGTTTCACTGAGTTGCCCTCTCAGGAGACTGAGCTGCCACTGCACAAACTGAAGCCTCATTGTTGGTTTATTTCTGTTAAGACACTTAATTCCATGAGTTACTAAAATTTCTCCTGTCTGATGTCATTCTTGGGAAATAGAGCAAATTATGAGTTAGCTATGCAGGCAAAGGAGCTAAAAATATGAACTTGTGGAAACTGGCAATCAAACTCTGCACTGACTGATTAAATCCATGAACCTTGTTTGTATTCTACCTTCTCCACCCTCTTTTGGGGAATGGCAAAGGGAAAGAAGAGCTTCCCAGATGAACTGGTAGCTATTAATTACCAAAAAAATGTAGACTGGGAATTGAAAACCCCAGGATCTCATTTCTTTGAGAACCAGCAGGTGCAAGCATCCTCTTATTTTAGAACAGACAAGACAGCAAAAGGTAAAGACATGATCGTAGGAAGAATCAGCATCTCCTCTGCAAGATGGCTGCTGGGTATCAACAATGCCAGGAGTAACGTGAGACAACAGCAGACACAGTGTTAGGAAATTCATTTGAAGGAAAATGAACCTCTGAGAGTTTTCATACATACACATAAATCTTCAATACATGTTGTTCTTGTTGCTATTTTCTTTCCGAGATAGCAACTGCCCCTCAGTGCACACACTCTACTTTTCCATCCAGAGCTTTTAAACCAAAGGAGTCCATCTTTGGTGAGTGATAGGCGTGCCCTGAGTCTGTGAGGCCTTGAATCAGGCTTTGCGTCAGAGGGAGTTTGGGTATGGACCTAAAGTGACAAAGAAAGACACTGGTTTAGACAACAGCCCTGTAAGTCAAATACCAACTCTAAATGTTCTGCCAGTGTTTGACTCTGGCATTGGTTTTATTGAAGTGGGGCAAAAATGAGAGGGTGGTTGGAATAAGAAACTGAAGTGATTTCCTGTTATTTAGGAAGTTTGGTATGGGGGGGTTATAGTGGAAGTGAATGGAATACTGTTGCTTATTTATTTATGTGTTTTAATATTTGCCTACAGCCAAAGGCTGCATCACCTGGTGGCTCCTAAATTAACGATTTTTAATATTTGAAGTGTCTCAAATGGTGACTTAGGCTGAGGTTTCAGACTCTCCAGTTCTCTTGGAGATTTACAGTGAGATGGAAAGTGGCTGTCTCTGCTTCCTGCTGCTGATGGAACAAGCTTTGTTGGTCCACGTGGACTCCACATGCACAGCAGATAAATAGCAGTTGGTGTTAACAGGGGGCCACAATTAATCCCAGGCTAAAGAAAGGATGTTTCTGTCTGGGTCGTCATTCTGGTGAGCTGTCAGTTACCATTTCAATTAAAGCGTTCAATTATTCAGAGCTGCTTTGAAACTGGAGAGCTGTGTACTGATCACAACATGCATATTCTGGGCTAATTTAGGCACAAGTCTCTTATTAACACTCTCCTGAAATCTGTCCTTTTAAGGTACTTTAAATGAAAGTGTACTTTAAGACTGGAAAAAAAAAAATAAATAAATAAAAGAAACCACAGCAAAAACATTCATCCACCTAGAGAGTTTTAAATTTCACCTACTGTTCACTCCTTTTATTTTTTTTTTTCCCCTGTATGGTCACTTGCAAAAGTGAGCTTATATGGCATGACTGAGTTTGTGTATCTTCTTGTAAAAATCTGACAACTGTATGTGAAGCTTTCTCCTTGGGGGGCGGGTGTTCAAGGGCTGGTTGCCCAGATTTATTCACAGTGAGATCTGCACGGTGCGAACTGTCCCCCTTCAGTACATAGCTCCAACAGGGGAAGTGAGCAGCATCCCTCCAGGCTAAGAGTGGTGCGGGGACACCTGCCTACATGCCAGACACGTACTTGGGTCCCTCCTGGGCTGACCCTTGGGCCGTTGCTGCCTCTGTGCAGAACTCAGTGCCTTTGTGCTGCTTTAAAATGGGAATTGCCAAAGGATTTCTTCAGAATGATTTCGACAGGGCTTGCCTGTTTTCTGTCATTGCTGTACGATGTGTAACTCATGTGGGGAGTGTTCTCTCTCATAGCTGTGTTCTCCTTTCCATGGCACATTTACTGGGATGACTGCTGCACTGTCGCAATGAAACCCCTCTGCCCTCACAGGATCTGACACCTCCTGCCCCATCAGGGTCCTGTGTGTGATGACTCACAAAAGCTGAGGCATCTGCATGCGTAAGAGGAGGAATAGTCCCAAAAGACAGCACTTCCCTCTGTTTTGGGCCTCCCGCCACCTCCTTGTGTTTGGCGTGGGGTGAGTCAGAAATTGCCCATTGGCATCAGCTCCCAGGTCCCAGCCCTGCAGAAGTGCACAGCAGCACTGACTTCAGCAGCTCCTGCGTTTGTGCAGCCTCTCATGGAGGCGGCGAGAGGAAGAAAAGAGACGAACTGAAAATATCAGGCCAGAATCTCCAGCACAATCTACCTTGTGCTGAGAAATGAACAAACCAAATCCAGTTGTGTCTAGCAGATTTTCATAAGGGGGTAAAAATTTCCATTTGGCAAGAGCTGGACAAGCTAGATAAGTGGGCCCATGTGAACTTAATGAGGTCTAAGTCTATGTGCTGCATCTGGTTTGGGGCAATCCCAGACATGAGCAGAGGGTGGGAGAAGAACTCACTGAGAGCAGCCCTGCAGAGAAGGACTTGGGGGTTCTGGTAGACAAAAAGCTCACCATGAGCCAGCAGTGAGTGCTTGCAGCCCAGAAGGCCAGCCACATCCTGGGATGAATCACCAGAGAAGTGGCAGCAGGTCAAGGGAGGGGATTGTGCCCCTCTGCTCTGCCCTTGTGAGGTCCCACCTGGAGTGCTGCATCCAGGTCTGGGGCCCCCAGCACAAGAAGGATGTGGGGCTGTTAGAGCAGGTCCAGTGGAGGGCTATGAACATGATCGGGGTGCTGGAGCACCTCTCCTATGGAGAAAGGCTGAGAGAGCTGGGCATGTTCTGCCTGAAGAAGAGAAGGCTCCAGGATGACTTCATTTCAGCTTTTCAACACTTAAACTGGCCTCATAAAAAAGATGGAGAACAACTTTTTACAGAGGCAGTTAGTGATAGGACAAGGGAGAATGTTTTTAAACTAAAAGAGGGTAGATTTAGATTAGATATAAAGATGAAATTCTTCACTCAGAGGGTGACGAGGCACTGGCACAGGTTGCCCAGAAAAGCTGTGGATGCCCCATCCCTGGAGGTGTTCATGGCCAGGCTGGATGGGGCTTTGGGCAACCTGGTCTGGCGGGAGGTGTCCCTGCCCATGGTGGGGGGGTGGAACTAAATGGTATTTAGGATCCCTTTCAACCAAAGCCATTCAGTGACTGTATGATTTTCCAGGATCCTTTCCTCTGAGATCATTATATTCCTTTCTCTTTCAAATATGTGCATCCTTTCTCTGGGTTTGCAAGCAGTATTAAGCAGTATTCATGTGTGACCCTCAGGATTTACCATGCACTAAACCTCCTGCACACAGTTTCAGAGGATGCTGTGAACCTCCTAAACAGAGTGTGTCCATATGGATCTTGAAATGTAGGTGCTCATTTTCCCCACACAGCACTGAATATGCACTTCTGCAATAGTGAAAATATGTCTCCAAGCCTGTGTCTTCTGGTCCCAGAGAAAGTTATACCAACAGTGAATATTTCCCAGTCTACCCAGTCTCTATTCAGGAGTGGAATTTGCCTCTTTCCTTCTTCCCAGTCTGAATCACTGTGGAATGAAACCTTCAACCACCAGCAGAAATGTCGTTTAGTGGACTGGGGAAATACCTCTGCAGATGTTGGCAGAAAATGCCTGCATAGCTTTTAAAATGCCTACAAAAGGGTATATATACACCTATAATTAGAAATATTTAATGACTGACCATTCACAGTGCAGTGAGCTTTTTTTTATGCCATGAAAATACTGAATCAAGTTCTTATAGTGTTAGGGAATTCCTGTCAATAAAAATAAATAATGCATTTCTCACTTAAAATCATTTTAGTTTGGTTGCTGCAGACTTACAGAACAGGGCATTGCGCTGGCAATCGGTAATCCATAGCTCAGGCTCCAACCCCACTGCAGTATTTAATTCAGAACCTAATTTATACATTTGTTTTTCTCTCCCACACAGGAATCTGCAGCCTATAATGCTGTTAATGCTCTTCAGTCTGCCTATGGTGTAAGATACAGATACGGTCCTGCATCTAGCACTTTGTGTGAGTTTCCCTCTGACACAGGTTTATGACTTTCACCTAGCTTTAGTAAGAAGGAGACTACCTTTGTTATTACAAAGGAAGCAAATACTGTTTAAAGTGAACTTTGCTCCAGTTGTGGATGGTGAAGAAGGCGGAAAAAGTTTTGTAACTGACAGTCAGTTGATTGCAGTAAGATTAAGCCAATTGATGCAATAAAAGAGAGTAAAATGCAATGCATTTTAGAGGGGAAATCCAGCAAGTAACATGTTCAGAACATATCAAAAGAGATTTAAGTAAATAAATCAGAGGATCTGAAAAAGCATATCTTTACCAGATACTGCAAATGCATTACTAACTTATAAAATATTTGGGAGAATATAATTCAAAGTAGTTTTTGGCTTTCACTATTACTTTACCTCTCCCTCTATACACTTGTGATAGATACAGCTATTCATGAGCTCCTTCTAAAATTTAAGATGATCTCCAGAAAACTTAGGTTTCAAATGCCTCAGTGTCTAGATGATGGTAACTGATAGCAACAGTATCTTTACTCGGATATCTTCCGTTTTTTCAGAGGGTGATTTCAAATGCATTTTCCCCTATAAATAGAATAACTTTAAAATATTCTCTTTAAATATGTAACAACATTTGTCAAACAAGCTCCCCATGCAGATGGAAAAAAGGAAATGAAGTTCAATAGGTTTCAATGAGATGTCATTCTCTTTACTGAAACTATGAGGCCTGAATTCTCTTGGTAAGAACAACAGGCTCCAAAAAAGTGAGGAGTTTAAGTAAATAGCAAGATCTTTACCAAGTAATCTCTTGCATGTCCTTTGCTGTTGCTGTGTTTAGGTTGGATCTCTACGCATCACACTGTATCATGGGCCCCCATCTCACAGCACAGTCATCGTCTTGTGCTCATTACAGTGCAGTCATTTGCTGTGTTGAAGGAAGAGCAGTGTGAATTAATGCTAGAATTGCACAGAAGAAAGCAGGCCACATAGGAGATGGATCCTTATATAAATATAAGTCTTGGGTAACCAACATATGGAGATAATGAAAAGCATAAGAAACACACTTCCTCTGGAAGGTTTGTTAATATTAGACACCACCTATGCAAATGCTCTCATACTGTAAGGAGATCATGAGACGAGACAGAAATTAAGAGAAAAATATTAAAAAGCACTTTAAAAAGAGAATGTATTTTACTTTTTCATCTTTCTCCCTTCTTCTGGCAAAGGAATTACCAAAAAAAAAAAAAAAAAAAAAAGATAGAAGCAGAAGCTTGCAGAGCATAGTTCCAGCTGGGAGATCTTTGTGGAAGAAAAGCTCTGGTACATGAACATTTTGGGGCTGTATACTAAATGTTCACTTTTATTGAAGTTTCTCTTTACACAGAGAAGTTAGTTATTACTTTTTTCATGTGAAAATCGAGGGTCTAATCCTGTATTCGGCTGAGAACTTTACACAAGGAGCTGGATGCCCATACCCCTCTCTGAAAGGTGTTTAGGGTCAGGGAGGAACAGCTTGCATGGTAGCTGTAGTCACTGTGTGCTGTAGACAAACTACCACAGTAACTGTCCAGTGCTTTCAACATGACCTGCACTGAACTGTATTTTAATTTTCTCTGAATTCTCTCCTTCAGATGTGAGTTCTGGCAGCTCTATGGACTGGGCCTACAAAAATGGTATCCCCTACGCATTTGCTTTTGAGCTGCGCGACACTGGCCATTTTGGATTTTTACTTCCTGAGACGCTGATCAAACCAACCTGCACAGAGACCATGCTTGCAGTTAAAAATATAACTCTTCATCTGCTGAAGAAATGTCATTGAGAGCTATTTCTGGGATCTGAAATTAAGGGCTTTACTTCCAGCATCGATGCCTTTCAGTGCGTTTAATTGTCATGGCAAGCTTAGACTATAGAAGCTATAGAAAGTAACGAGAAATATGGTATTGTTTCTACCAGACTCACCTGGCCAGAAATGGAAAAGAAAACCAAACACTTATTTTTTACTTTACAAAAGACCCCGAAGTTGATATAGTAACTTAGTTTTCCATTTGGTGTAACGTATTTAGTTCTTTTTGCATTAAAGCTTTGATTCTCAGCCAGCAACTTCACTGGGGCAGGCCCAGACCCACAGACAGGTGCCTGAAGGAAAACTTCATTCTAGAGTGTCCCTGGCCTTACTGCTTTCCCAGACAGGACTTCCCTCAGGGGAGTCTCTTGAACAAGGGGATAAAATTAACCATGTATATGCACTCTGTATCCCAACACAGGCCTGTGTCTATAGCAGTAAATGGCAGTGCGGTATATAGTTGCAGCTGAACATGCTACAGGTAGCAATGTGTCTTCCTTCTGCACTTATACATACATATGTATATGCACTTTTCTGATTTTTATTCATATAATGCAGGAATTTGACCCAAGGTTTCCTTTAACCGTTCAGAAATGACGACTTTCAACTGTATATATTGGGGTGGACGAAAAATCAACATACTGCCCTTGAAAATGTAACTTCCCTAGAGATATGTAAGAATTATAATAAAATATTATTGAACTATACAATACTCTGCCTTATGGAGAGACCAGAGCTGACAAACCAAATGGCCATGACTAGGAGCTTGGAACCAGGCAGGTGACTGGTGCTTCTGGGTTTTGCCATAGCATATGCCCATTTCTACCAGCTGAGGACCTAGCCTTGACCTGTAATTACAATGTTAACTGATGTTTTATTCATCAGTATTCTTGCAGTGAGTTCTGTAACTCTGTGGCTATGTGGCTGCTCTTCTTGGAAGTCATATTTTTTGCATGCTTTAAAGGAATTAATAATAGATTGTTAAGTGAGATGGAGGTGAAATTAGAAGCTTTACAGCTGAAAGAGAGAAAATAAACACCATGTCTGAAAGAATAATAATGAAAGCACGGAGAATGTAACAACTTGTTGAGGTTTTAGGGGTACTTTTAAAATACTATTTTTTTTCATATTATTATATCTGCAAAAGCATATATTTTACTTTATTAATTTTGAGTTTAATCTTATGCCATAACATGTTAAATAAAAAGTATTTGTTAATAAAATTATCAAAGACTTTTGTAATATTCTTCACACTTTATTCATTGTTAATGTTCATGGTTTTAACAATTTTCTGTATCTGTAAAACATTACTGACATATACAATACTTTAAAAAATCTACACCCTCTAGATACGTACTTGAACTTAGCAAATGTGCAACATTTATGAGACTAGGGAGCACTATATTTAAATAAGAATGCTATTGTCTTCAGGACTTCAAAAAGCAATATATGAGCAAAGATGACAGAATCCCATTCTATGAAAGTTTAACATTTTGTTAATAAAATGTATTTATTTTAAGCAAGCTTTCTGAAAGCTTGTCTAGACTTGATTAGTTCAGAGTTGTTTGAGTAATGCAAGTTTCTAATATGCTTTAATTAAAATCTAGGCAATGGAAGTTCTAAAAAATATCTATCCAATGATCATCTCCCATTTGCTTATGACCATAATCATTAAATATTTTGAAGACTGCAACAACAGTGTCTTGCTATACACAAATTCTTGACAATTGGTCCTGTTTGTGGTGTAAATTAAATATTAGTACCAATTGTCAAGAGTTATCCTGGATTTAAGTAATAAGATTTAACTGTTACAAGGACATGTGGAACTGAAGTGAAGGACAAAAGATGTGAGATGCCTAATCAGCAGGAGACAATTTATCACTGGATTGCTACAGTACAACCTTTTCCACATACAGTACAGAAGAAACCAGACTCAGATGTGATGGATTGATTGCTGCTCATAGTTTAACGGTTCATCACATGAAACATTTCAGATTTATCTTCATACCATCACATCTCCACTGGTACCAAAAAGTAATGGAACTCTTGGAGAAAAATAAAAGGAAAAAAGAAAAAGAAAAAGAAAATGCTTTTTATTAACAAAAGGTCCTAACATTTTAGATGTAGCTGACCTTGGATAGGAATAATTGCAGGTAGTCCTACATTTATCTAAGAAGTTTTGACATTTAGAAGTATTTGATTTTAAAATCATTCAATGAATAAAGCTATGTCCTGGCATCTGAGTGGACTAAGCCTGAATACTGCTTTACATGCAACTGAAACCTCTGAGCTGAGCTGAGTTTTGAAGACCTTTCTATGCCGGATAATTCAGTGCTCCATAGCTGAATACAAGTGTAAACAGTCTCTGAGTCCTTTAATTTCAGGGTCACTAAAGCTGATCAAAAAGACACTCCCCAGAAAAGAGCAAACCCTATTTCCTGAATTAAGAATTTGTAAGAAAATTAATCAGCAAGACTGATTCTAAATAGAGCAATTTGCCCTAAGGCAAGAATTCTTATAACAGCTATTTGGATATGGAACAACAGCCTTTTTGACTTACAAATGTTACTTCTCTGAACATTTCTTTCTTATCTCTGTAATTACTTACATCTCTTCCCTTTCTACTTCTCTTCAGAAGACTTTATTGACCATAGGACAACAGAATTGATAGCTGGTTTTGAGAAAAATGAGTTTATGTTATGATGATAGGTATAGTTTATCATTCAAATAAAAAGCACATGAACAGCAAAACAGTGGTTATTAATCTAGCAGTCAAAATCAAATATATAATCATTATGTGAAATTCAGGAGTTACACTTCTTTTGCTTATTGATAGAATAAATATAACTGCTTCTGTAAATTGGAAAAAATGCTCAGACAAGGTTTTGTGAACATCTGCTCTTTTCTTTGATAGCTTTTATGTTTTAAAAACAAAACTCAGGAAATTAGCATGAAGGAAACAGGCCTATGCCTCTGAAACTCACCCTTCACGACCCCAAAAAAATTATCCCAAATGTGAACTTAGAAAGATTCCAAATGACCTTGAATTGTCATTCATAAATTGTTAAAAAAATTACCTTTATATGTTGAAAAAGGATTGCAAACCTTGAACAAAGAACATAGAGCAAAGCTCCCCATACCTTATTCAGAAGTTGCTTCAAAAAGGCCAATGCATTTTGTTACCTATGCTAACATGTAAAGCCTACAGAAAAATGCAACTCATTTTTTTTAATGTCTGAAACTTGAGCAGGAAGATTAAGAATGACCTTCAATGCCAACATGCATTTACTTGGAAACAACCAGTACCAGTCAGTTTGTCTACAAAATAAATTGCAGTATGCAGATTGCACTATCTACTCGAGGGCTGCAGAAAAATGCTTCTTGAAAATACTACACTTAATTCTTTAGCCTGAGAAGAAAGCAGCCTATTCCTACCAAAACCAGGTTAATATTTACCTACTATAGTTTATTCATGATAAACAATACCCTCCCTTTTTATGTTTACATTTAATTTAATGGCATTGCTCAAAGAATAAGATATTCAGTAGCATGAGTTGAGCAGTATATTTGTAAGCCCTTTGACATCCTTTCCTTTCGCTGAGTGAAACTACTGTATCATTTCTATAGCTCAGTGTTGTCGCAGTCGTATTCATTGTTAGTCTCATACATAATGATATAACTTTTTTTTTTTTTTTTTGTGACTAAAAGCCAAATGTTACCACTTTCATTCAGTTCTTAAGTGTTGGTAAAACACCAGAATAATATATCAAATGTATAGAGATCCAACTACACCTCTACTGAAGAAAAAAGAACAGAAAGCTAAGAACAGAAAGCAAAATAAACCTCAGAGAGAGCTTTAAAATATGAACCCCATTACATTGATTGTATTTATTTGAAAACATTTTTAAACACTCACTATGCCAAATACCTGTTTAAAAATATTCTGTCCACAGAAAATGTGCCATGCTTAATGTATGTCCAATTTTCATATTCATTCGGGATAAAAGTTTAAAGTCCGGAGAGATGTAATTGTTTCCCCCTATCAATGTAGGAGGAAATTCTTTTGCAGACTCACTTGTGTTCTGGCTGATTATATCGATTGACCCATCCACATCAGCACCATGGAGTCAGGAGTCCAGATGCTGGTTGTTGGTCTGTCATGGATGAAGGTTAACTACTCCAGAGTGGCTTTCATGCTCCTCGGCTGAATGTGCCCATCACCCTACCTGTGTTGCACTCCTTGAGCAGCTGGTTGGAAACTCACACCTTTCAGTGGTGTCAAAGGGGCCTGCCTTATCAACAAGGTCTTCTGTGAGTACCTGCAAATTTGGAATAACCAGGGTTAGCCTCTGTATGAGCAGTGAGCTCATACAGGGTTCTTCTTAGCAAAAAAAGTGTTTGGTGCAATAAGTGTATCTTCAACCCAGAAGCCCCTAAATGCTTGTCCCTGCCCGACAGGTAGCAGTGGTCAACCAGAAAGTTGAGGCTCTCTGCATGTGCAGATCCTTTCAAGTGCTCTCTGAAGAGACTGAGTCAAGCACAAAAGGGCTTGCCCTTGGACTGGGACATCAGGGAATGCACTCATAAATAATAGATTCAAATGTTAATTTAAAAATTCTGCCACTGTCCCCAGCCATGCAGAAAGTGCATGCCTGTGACAATGGAGATCCATCCTTTGCAACAAAGACAGGGGATAATGTTTGTCATAGTTCCTGTCTGCTCTGAAATTCCTGCTACCCTACCACTGTTTGGCATTAATGAAAAAGATGTGGGCAGAATAGCCACAACAGGGAGCTATTTTAATCTCTCCCCAGGTCTGTAGGAGTGCATACTTTAACTGAAATAATAGATAACTGGTTCTGAAATAAATATTGTGGTATGACTGTGAGCAGGTGTTTTAGTCTTTTGTGCTGACTACTAAGTGCCAGGCTGTTCCTCTGCCTACCAGTACGGCTTGATGCTGGGTGCAGGAGGGGGTGGGAGTGTCGCTTTTCTTAACCAAATAATTAACCTTTATTTCTTTTTTTAAACCAATTCTGAGCAGAATACAAAGTTACATATGCTTGAGAAAGTTTCATTTTATAACAGAATTTTCAATTTTCTTGAAAATAATGTATCTGTTTGAATCACAACCAGTGTTTAGATGGCTCATTGTCTTCAGTATGCTATAACTGAAAAAAAAAACAAAAAAAAAAACAGTATAGCAGGCTGAAAATCTCAGCCAAAATGACTGATCCACTTACTGTTTCATTTTATTTTGTTTCTAGATGAAGAAAATCTGGGTTGAATGGGCTGAATCAAAGCAGTTCAGTCAAAAAGCTGTGTTAAGTGTTCCGTGCTTAGTTAGCTAGAAATAGCTGGTTTTTGTTGTTGTTGTTGTTTTGCTTTGTTTTCAAAGAAAATGTATACTTTAAGTTCTTTATACAGACCAATTGCTTTACTATGAATTAAATTATAGCATTCACAGAGCTTAATACGGTTTGGGCTGAGGTGTTGTTATTTTCCTGGGAGCCAGGCAGCCTCCTAAGGGTTAAACGAGTGGCATGCCTGCCTCTGTGGTAGGAAAAGCAGAGCTGCTGTTTGCCCTTGTTAGCACAGAATCTGTCAAAAAGGCAAAATGTACTTGAGCCTTATCTCACAGGATAAATTTGCTACATCACGCTGTGCACGTCTCCATTTCCTCTCCTCCATCTCAAAACTGAAGTGAGTCCTGTCTGTCGGTGATGACTTCGGGCTCTAACAGCTTCTAACTTTCAGGACTAAATTTAAATGGTGAACCTGTTAAAATGTGTGAACTTCCCCACATACCTACGCAGCTCCGTTCACACACAAACAAGGCGTCTGTCTGCACAGCGTGTGCTGGCTGAGGGTTTACATAACGGCGTGGCTGCAACTCGTGGCAGCCACAAGGCCGTGGGTAGCAGGCGGCGTGTGCTGGGCTTCCCCGCTCCGCACACTGCGAGCACCCCAGTTCAGCCACTTCGTCTGGCGCCTTAGAGCCCTCTGTGCTATTACATTGGTGTAAAACCCAAAGCTCTTCTCCCAGGGCTGCTGTGGGTCTGCTGTCACTACCACCTTGGAGCCCTGACCACAGGCCGTACCCTTCGTGTGCTGCCCAGCACAGAGCTAAGGGGTCAGGTTTTGCTACCGCCAACACCCACCCAGCTTTGGGCAGAGGCTGTGATAAGGTGTTCATCCTCAACTTGCAGTGCTGACTGCATCCCAGAAAGCCTTCATTATCTTGTGGGTTACGAAGAAGGTCCTGTGACCAGAGTGACCAAAAGGGCATCTGAGTTCTTCCTATAGAGGCTGGTAAAGCTTCAGGAAGGCCCTGGGGAGCCTACAGACCACCAGGACTTTGTGTCCCCTTCAGTCCATGAGCAATTCTTCCATATACTATGCATTTTTTGGAACACATTTTTAAAATCATAATTTTAAACAAAACAAGAAAAAAAAATCTTATATTAAAATGGTTGCACTTATTTTAATGAGGCTTCTTTTCAGAGAAGCTGAGGTTGAAGTGACCTGAAGCTGCTGTTACCCTGAAGGATGTTTAGGGATTCAGCAGATGCAGTCCACTTCCCATCAAATGTACACCTGTCGACCCCGCAGATGATAACTGCAGCCTTCAGGAGATGTCTCAGCAGAGACCTCACAGCAAACCTGTCTGAAGAACAGGCTACTTTTCAGAGAGACTTTTTGATGCTGATGAATGTGGGGAAGTTCATCTATAAATCTCCCCTCTTGAGCAGAGAGTAGGAACATCATCATGTTTCCATGGCTGTCAGGACTGCATTTAAAAAAAAAAAAAAAAAAAAAAAAAAAAAAAAAAAGAGTTAAAATCTACCTCAGAATTTTAACAGAGCAAGGAAGATCCCCGTTCATTTCACACTTCCCTGCACTTCAGCAGCAAGGAAGGCTCCTTGGCTGGTGTGCCTGGCTGCACTTGCACCGACACCCAGCCCGTCAGAAAGAGCAGCATTTAAAATTGCTGGAATCACTGCCTTGTTTTTCTTTTGCCTCTGTATCTTAAACAATCCATCAGTGCTAAAGCCTGAATATGCACAAGAATAACTCTTGTCCATTTAGGTGTCTGTTGAAGGGCACAGAAAAAGCTGATTTCTTAAAAACTCATTTTTTGGATTCAGTGATTTCCATTTTGTGGAATACCAGCAGTCTGTATGTACAGAAAAATACATCCTGGAAGGCAAATGATTTGTGAAAAAGCTTTATCCACAGACATACTAAGTACAGCATATATCATCTTCATGCTCCAATTCTGAATGCACAGACCCAAGGAAGACTGCCTGGAGCATGTTTTCCATTTCACTCTGTATCAGGTAGACTAAAAATAAAGGCAAAGGACAGAAGTCTAACATGGGGTAAGAGGAAAAGTCCAAATTAAATAGCAAGACTGTAGGCCCCAAGAGCAGCAGACATTATCTGGATGAGTTTAAAAAGGTATTTTTATTTTTAACCAGCAATGGTGAAGCACCAATACTTAAGAAAGATGAAAGGAAAACAACCATATAGGATAATTAAAGGACTGCTGGGTCTCGGATGGTTTCCTGGGAGAGCAAGTGGCTAGAAACAGATGAAAAACAAAAGTTAGACAAAAACTAGCAAACAAGCAAAAACTAATCATTTTTGATTGGGTGACACTCTGTGAGAAGCATAAAAATAACTTCATCCTGAAGAAATATAAGTAAATGGATACTGGTGGGATTATTTCTAAGGTAAAAAGCAGAGGACTGAAAGGACTAAAATCTAGAAAATCACTTATCCATTCATCTGTTGATGTCAGAGCCCTCAGTCAAACTTCTCTTACCTAAAAAATAACTTACCATTGGAGTACTCCCATGTGCACAATATTAATATTCAAGAATCCTCTGACATAATTAATTTTTAATGTTTGTGGATATTAGCAAAGAGGTGAAGGAATATAGTAATGCCTCCCACTCAATCACAGCATTTCTCACTCTGCACAGGTTGGCACCTTTATCTCCACCTCTCCAGCTGTATGTGGGGATAAACCTCAACACGGCAGAAGCAGATGCCTATCTGCTGTGCGAAGAAGCAGAGCGGCAGATTCCATAGAGAGGTAGCAGAAGTAATCTACATTTGGGGTGTATTTCCGCAGGGGCGCGTGGAAAAATGTAAAAATCACCATGTATCTGCTGCAAGATATTGGAGCCTGTGAGGTAAAGAAAGTTAGCTTCCTTTACGGAAAGCCTCGCTTGCCATAAAACTCATCAAAATACTGATCCCATTGCATAGTAGAAGAGCATGTCTTCTCCACTTTTCATTAGAACTTTATTATATGATTTTTGTCTATTCCTCTGTATTGCAATGCATTTTCATAAGTACACAGCTTTTCAAGAATAGATTTGTACTGTAAGTGAAAAGGGTATAGTTGCAGCACCATCAATATACAGAATGAAGTTAAAGACATGCAACAAATTCCAAAAAAAGCATCACTGGAACCTAGAAGATGAGACGTGTATGGGAATCTTTCCAAGGAAGGCTCTCCCAGACTTGACTAATTGTAACAATGTGCATCTATTTAAATGGCACTTTATGCTCATATCCACTACACTGTAGAAGCCAAAGCTGTAATGAAAGGGAAAACTACTGGATATCTATCATTTTGCTTGCCATTAAGTGTGGGAAAATATTTTAACTCAGCAAGAGTCAGTTTATTTATTTAAGATATAAGTACATACCATTTAAAAATAAATAAATAAATAAGTCTTTAAACTGCAAAATTTGCTGTCATGCAAAAGAATATTACTTATGAAGGTTCACATACACATCAACAATAAATATAGCAGTGCTTTTGCCTTAGGTGTTCCCTGTCAATTATATACACTGCCATGAAAAGGACCAAAACCTTTAGCAGCTCATTCACTATTATTCAGAATTTTGACAACAACTGGCAATCCTACAGCCAAAAGTACACTTGAGATTTGAGATATCCCACCAAAGTCTCCCATTCTTTTGTGGCTGGACAAAACAGGCAGCCCTTGTGCCTCCTCCCAGATGATAATAATGCTGGGTATTATGGAAGCTCGAGGTGTTAGAGTTGCAGGCTTACCTATGCCACCAGTCACCTGTTTTTCCTGAATACCTCCCCTGGGGTGGCAGGCCTCAAGTTTCACCTGTCTGGGAGAAGAAATTCACACTCCTCTTGCTCTGAAGGTGGGATTTAACTTGACTGACTTCATTTATATGAAAACTATTCATCTAAACTAAATCGACTTGGTTCCCTCTATATAGTGGGTAGGGAAAATAAAGGATGTAGATGTTGATAGGTCACATCTACCGTAGACTTGGTATTATTGCTACTGTATGAGTTCCTCATTAGATGTTACTCCTTTTGCATGGCAAGAGCCCAAATGACAGCTGAGACTAGATGCTTAGCTTTTATAACTGTTAAAATTAGTTGAGACAAATCCCATCCTAGGATGGGACTTACCCCTTAATTTTCAGTAGATCCAGCTCTGGCTCAATTCAGATGCCTGAAGTTCTTTCTTTCAAGGTTTCCCATGACATACAGGACATTTAAAGAATAATTACATGTATTTCTGCCATCTAATTTCAACAGTAATTCAGGCAGACCTAATTTCTTCAGCCACCACAAGTGAAGGCTGGTGCTGTGGACTATGAAAGCATCTTCCTTTCTATCCCTCTCTCTCATGCTTCTTTTAATCCTGATGGTAATTTAGGTTACTCTATATGCATATTTCTTTTCCTGCCTTGTAGTTTGCTGGAGAGGGAACCAGAATTGTAAGAGCAAATAGTTTTGGTATTCCCCATTAATAAAGATTAGCTATCTAACTGAGCTAGCTAGCTCGATGCATTCTTTTCCTGGTTTGCTTGTTTGTTTGTTTGTTTTTTTCCTCTGGACAGATTTTTTACAAGTTAAACAAATGTGACTACACAACACACAGACAATACCAAAGACACACAACATACCAATACATAAATAATCAAGCAATGTAGAGTATTCAAAATCCATCAGAGGGTAGTTCCAAATCTGTCACTGAAAACAGCTAATTCGAGGTTTGGTGAGACCCTGTGGATTTTACCCAGCAGCTGACTGGCTGCCAGCTGAACCCATATGAGACGCCTCTTAAAGCTGACTCCTCTGCTAATTTTCTCTTTTTACTGCCTCTAGCAGGCACTGCATGATATTTAAAGGCTACTGAGTTTAAGGCAGTCCTTGAATGTAAAGTGAGAGTGTTACCTTATTTTTACAAGAATGTACATGAACTTCACTTTTGATGCAAGCGATCGGTAATCGAGACTAGTAAACAGCTTTTCACAGAAAGCTATGGCCTGTTCAGCCTGCCCCTGCAGAATCCATTCTAATAAAAGCTAATACCTTCATTAGAAAGAAACTGTGCTCTGAGCCTATCATGAGCAAGAAAAACAAAATGCAGTCATAGCTTCATGGTAAAACATTTATTAAAATTGTAACAGTAAGTGACATAGTAAAAATAACCTCAAAATCAGAGATTTATACATCAAAATAGTGACTACAGATTCCTGTGTCCTGTGATTTTTCTTAACAAATTAATGTTTGCTGCATTATTGCAGTAACATTAAGGTTTGCAAATACACCAGAATGTTTCAGTATTGTATTTCACACAGTGACCACATGTACCAAATACACACAAATACACAAAGCCTGCTTATAAGACACTGCTGTTACTTCTCTGGTTTTTAAAACAGAGCACAGTCAGCTTCCACAGAGGGCTCACACCTATTTCAAAGGACTCAGCCTCACTTTAATACAGTATACTGTGAATTTAAAGTCAATTTGGAAATTAATCTTCTACCTCTGATCCAGCACTACAATGAAAAGAAGTGAAACCATTAATTTAAATCTCCACAAACTCGGGGAAAATTCTGATCACGCATTTTGTGATATGAACACTTCAAAATCCTATTTTAAAATGATGCACAATGGTTTAACCTGCTTTTCCTATTTCTCTGTAGACTAATATGTCTTAAGATTAAGAAAGCTATTTTGAAGGTTGCACACATACTGATGCTCCAAAAATGGGAAAATTACAGCTGCCCGTGCTGAGTGTTCTGGTTTCTAAGCAGAGAGAAGCATCCACATTTGGTTGACCTTATCCATGTGAGGGAGCTTAATGCCAGCAGAATTATGAAAAAATATACCACATTGTTTCCCTCTTACATCTGTGTTCATGCCATTTCTGTGCATTTCTGTACAATAATATCCCAAGTACTATTTCTGTTCTAAAACGGTGACCAAAGGGAAAGCGATGTGCTGACGTGCATAAGCAAGGATAAGTTTAGGAAGAACAAGCTAAAGAATAGAAGTGGTTTGCTAAATGAGCATTTTAAGGACTACATTTGCAGCTACCCAGAAGCATGACCTCCATCTCATGCATATACAAGTAGACCAATTGAAGCTCCACTGCTATAACTTGCTATTAAATTCATGTAAGTAAGCTTCCATTGCAAAATATATCTAGTCCCAGTGCTAGCTGAGGAAGCAAGTTTGGTTCAAGCATGTATGAAACACCATAAACATTATCATTAGTCTTGACTATGTATCTCTACGTATCAATTATAAGGGCCCTGCACACTCCTCTCCACACTTTGTTTAAGCGAGGACTGCAGTACTGGTAAGTACAACTTGACTTCAGATCACACTTGTCAGGAACTGAGCACAGTAGCAGTCACAAAAATCAGCAATGGCTCTATGGATTTGCAGAAAGTAGGTCCTGAAGAATTATCTGTTGGCTGCCTCACAAATCATGAAAAATGAGATTTTTACCAGCCCAACATTTGTTCTGTTTGGCCTTCTCAGCTGTGAACAATAATAAATCACACCTCAACAGCCCCGCCAGTGGCACAGCAACACTTTCGTATAGCCACAATCTCTGTTCCTGCAGGAGGAGGTCAAAAAGCTTTTAGAAAGAAACAGCGAGCAATAAAGACTTTCAGATACAAAACTAAACACTCCACCTGAGCCTGTTTCTGAACCCAGACAGCAGCAGCTTTGAATGTCATGAGAAGCCATCCATCCTACATGCTGCGAACCAGTGAGTCCAGTTTTTAATGATGCGGATCACACGTCACCTCTGACACTTGACTTGAAACTAGAAACATCTTGGAAGTCCAAACAAAACTGTCATAGGTATTTTAAAATGTTTTGTGAAGTTATTTGAATGAATACACACCTAGCAAATATTTAGTGAGTTAACTAGGATCCTAGAATGAATCACCATTACAGTGCTTCTTTAATATCTTCCTTCTGCTCCTTTAATATCTTTATTCTAGGCAAGAATAACCATAACGCCCATTCAATTTTATCTTTCTGGTTATTCATATTCAAAATCTTTCATTCCTGCCACGAAGCCCGCGGTTTGTAATATACAGGCTGAAGTATCAGTTATTGCATTTTTGACAGCAAATAACCCACTGCAGTTGCTGGAGGAAGCAATCAGGCAGATTCAAAGATCACTTGAAGGCAGTTAAAAGTGGTTATTGCTGCAGTCTCATTGCTTGCCACCTTAATTCAGGTGACTTTTATGACGTCTCTGTCCCTGCCTTTCAACACGGATATTAAACTACTTGGAAACCATCTTTGTCATTCATTTGACTTACCATACCCACAGATTCAAGGGAGATTTATCCAGACAAACTCCATTCAACTTTTCTCGCTCCTTTTTCATTTTCAGACCTTCTTTTGTTATTATCAGCTTATTGAAAGAGATCTGCATACACCTTTGAAAATGCCCAAGTTCTAAAGTGATACACTGAATTCACCCCGGATCAAGGGGAAAGGAGTCTTTCAAAACACAAAAATCAGGTTAAAGCTAATGCTTCGTGCTTCCAGTAGCTAGGCTGTTCAATGCCTAACCTGTAAAACAACTCAGCATGCATTACACTGCTCATGTCACATCAGTTACAAAGACCTGCAGGAGCCAGAAGCTAGGATTTAAAGGTAGGAGGATCATCATTTTCAGTGAATTTGTTATTTTTCTAATTTGCCACCAATCAGAATATTCTCATTTTGTAACTTGAAACTGGAGATTAAAACTTTGGCGTAACTATACGCTATGGTAGTCTGTGCTGCTATGGGTGTTTGGGAACATAACTAATGAACCAGATTCCGCACCACAAAGTAATCTTAGAGAGCTTTAACAGTAGTGACACCACTTCCCAGGAAATAAGGCAATTATATTGCAGCTCCCTCCCTTCAACAGTTTCTCCTTAATATCCAGTAATAGTTCCTAAGCAATTTTATCTGTTGGAGTTGGCCAAGAGAAGCCATAAATCAGTGTTATCTTTGCCACAGATCCTCCATACATTTTCTTTTGCAGTGCAAGGCTCTCAGGAAATTGCCAGAACTTTGTGTTCCTGGAATATTTTCCATTACACAGGAGGGTACTACACCGGCTTGAATTTGCATTTGCAGAGCCACCCCCACAACAGTAGCCATATACCATAACCAAAGAAGTAGGTTGCTGATTTGTCCATAACCAGATCTGTAAGTTTGAAAAACCACTATAGAAACTTTAAAGGAAACCTATACAACCGTACCTTAAAATGTGTATTTCCTTCTGTCTTTAGGGTGGTCATTCATGTTCCTCCTTCACTCACAATATTAGGAAATGGTATGCTGAGGTGCTATGGAGGCTGGGAAGTGAATTATTCATCTGCTAGCCGGAGCAAAATGCTGAAGAAAGAACTTATTGAAAAGTCCTATAGGTAGGCTAGAAGAAAAAAATGTATTCCCAATAGAAAAAGTACTAGCAAAAAAGGATCACATTCCCACAAATACAGTGTTACAAGCGTCCCAGCACATGAATGCAAGCTCCATTTGCTGTCTTCCAGTTTCCAGCCTCAATTCAGAATGTGATTCTATCAACCACATGAGGTGCTTTTTTTCCTTCACTGCTGATATTTTTCCTGCAGCTGTCACAAGATGAAAAATATCGTGCTTTACTTGGAGTGTGTATCCTCAGGTAACATTAGTATTGAGAATGTATTACAATATAGCAACAGCCTGCACTTTTTAGCTTTAAGGAATAGATTTGTCACCTTGCAAGAACCTCCTCAAAGTGATGGATATTTATTTCATTACTGGTCACTCTGCGGTGTCACAAGTTTTTGTACAAACGTTTGGAAGCAACCTAGGAATTACCTATTGATTAACATTCCCTGTGCTAATAAATATTTGCTACTTGTTCTTTCAGTGCCGCAGTGGATATACTGCAGCCTGTTTTAACCTGTCAGAATATTCACCCTATGAACAAACTGTGAAATCTTACCCCAAGCTCCTGGATTTATCTAAAAAAGAAAATAATAATAATCTTACAAATGTTCAAGCACATTTATAGGGAGTGTCATAATGCATACAGTGGATATTTAGAATTATGCTTCAGTTATCTATTCTATTCTATTCTATTTTTGCAAGGGTGGCAGGCCTAGGACTCCACAAAGAGAAACGCCTTCTTTGTATTTCATTATTAAATAACCAAGCACCACAGGGTACACATTCAGTACAAGACTTGCAAGCTTCTCAACCAAGGTGGCTGCAGTTGCAGAGCAGTCACAGCTTCTCTCCTGTTCCATGTTCCCATGTGCCAGATCCATCTGGACCCTGATCCATCAGGCGCTGATAATCTGCGTCTGGTACATGAAAGCAGAACGGGAGCAAATGCAGCGTACTGTACTGCAGCTAAGGAAGGTGCCAGCAATGAGGCACTGTGATTAAAGGGGCATTTATATGCTGGTCCTGTCTACTGACCCATGTATCCAACACACGGGGTCTCACGCACAGGAGCAGTGCTGAGCCATCCGTTGTGCAACGGAGATACTGAAGAAATTTTGTATTTAAAGCAGTAGTTCAAACAATGCTTTAAGTCAGCATAAATCTGTATTGTTGACAAAAAATGCAAGCCTGCCCTCTTCTTGCTCATTTTCTTGTTCCTGTCCTTGTGTTATCCCCCACCCCCTTGAGCTAACAAGCTTTTGTAAGATTGCCTGATGAAGCAGGGTATGGAATATATCTGGATTAAAAATGCTCTGTTTCTTGTCAGGTTGGTTTCAACCTAATTAAATTCTGAACATAATTCAGCACATAATTCACAACATGACAATGCAAATGCTGGTGCTGACCAGGGAAGCAAGAAACATAGAGGCAGAAGGAAGACCAACTGCTTCTTTTAGTGGCAGTTCTGTCTTATTCTGGCTAGAAGCAACCACAGTTGTAATGCTTCCTCAAAGTCCATAAAATTCTTTATAATTGCCCAAACATTATTTTAATACCTGGCTTTCCTAACTGCCATAACAAATGACTTCAAATCCAAAGCACCGGGAGCCTGCACATGAGCTGGCAACCATTCACATCTTGGCCCTAAATGAGGGCACTGGACTGTCGTTCTATCTCCAGTGCTTCTATCATTGTTCCCCTGTGATTTCCATCATTATTGGCTCAGCTCTTGGAAGGAAACTGGATGTCAACCTGCTCAATAGATGATTTACAATAAGATCTTCCTGGACAATTTCAGAAGCAGTCCTTTGATGACATACTGGCTCTACATCGCTGTGGGGCTTAGGCAGGGGTTGCCTTGTGACTAGCACGGAGATGTAGAATACCAGCTGTGTCAAGCTATAAATTGAGTGAAGGGAGCGGCAGCTGTTTGAACCTGAGAACAGAAATTGAAGATTCAAACCACATTAGAAAGCAAAAAATCCTGAGAAGTTTAATCTATTCATATTACAGTAGGAATGAAATAGAGGAAGACACGTAACTGTCTTTTTGACAGGTCTTTTATTTCAGTAATCTGACGTCTCAGCAGCAATTCTATATGCCAGCTAAAACACTGATGCCCGACTGAAATACGCATACAAAATCATCCTGTGTACAACATATGAAAATAGACATTAATAGGAACAAAGCAGATAACTTCAGTCCTCAGTGCTCTTTAAATACAGATAGCTATTGTCTTCATGATATTATAATTGCAAGTCTATTTCTGCCAAATGGACCGTGAAAATCAATAGCAAACTCCATTTGCTAAATAACATTTGCAAGCTTTGACTTGGCTACGGAAATTTGGACTCAGGTGGTTTGTGTAAAAACTACCAGCAAAAAGTCTGTGAAAATTCTTATTCTTGCCATGTGTTCATGGCTGTCAGCTTTGAAAGACCAAGGTCATTTTGATATCCAAAATTCTGTATAACAAAATTGAGATTTGACTAATGGGGAAAATGTTTTTCCCTAAACAAAGGTTTGGAAATAATTTCAGGTATACTCAGTAACTATGCTGCTGAAGATACGGTCTGCTCAGTAAACCAGCCTAACCTGAATACAGTCATCAAATATCCTTGTGTAGTTTTTTTGCAAGAATCAATGTGCTTGGTGATGTGACTTCCGATGGTCTCACAGAGCTGTTCCAAAGCTAAAACCAGATCTATCCTCTTAATATTTTCAGTAACGTTTATCAGTCAGGTATAAAATTGCCTTCAGTTTCTAACTGAGAATGACTAGAAAAAGCTCATGGAGCACTTTGAGTCATTTCAGAAAAAGTAATAATAATAATGTGGTTTGCTTTAATAGTTGGGTCATCTATAGCTTTAACAGAATTCCCCATGCCAGGGTATTTCTTAAAAAGTCCAGATATAGATACCTATATGGCAACAAGTCTTTTCGGTATGAATCATTTTCCACTTGGGAAACTGGTTAAAGCAGTAGTAGGAAGCACTAGCTGCCTCTTCATTAGGGGGACTGGGTTCGCTGTACCTTCACTAATGCAGCCACAACTGCTCTGCTGTAGACAAAGAAGCACGTGCTGAAATCAACTATTCAGTCAAGAAGGCAAGGATGCTTGCAAGGCCTTAGCACGGTGACGTGACAGCCTGGGCAGGCCCTAGAAATCCCCACAAAACATGAGGAAGGGAGCAGGATTAATCTCCTTGGAAGGCTGTTGTCAGGGCTGATGAAGCAGGACAGCAGGAGGAGAACAAATAGGAGCAGTCGGCTGGGTGCTGGCTCTCAGTTCTGCTAGGTCTGAGATGACCCCTGGCTTCCCCAGCCGTCTGCTTTCTGTGACGGCCTTGTCCTGACCTGCCTGAAGGGTGTATCTGGAAATTCCGTCCTTCAGTTTCCAGGTGAATTTTTAATTAATATTTTTAAGGTTAAAAAAAATATCTAAGCCAAACCTAGCTACAGTCACTGCCAAATTCTACTGCTTTTATTAGAAATGTTACTAGAAACTAGAAATCCTACTTTTATTGGAAATAAATCTACTTTTTGCGCCTTGGAGCACACAGCTTGGCGTATCATGCTCTCACTGGTTACCAATCGGTCAGGGCCGGGCTGTGTTTTCCTCAGACCCACCCCGGAGGTGACCCCCTCACCCCTTCATGAGGGGTAAACGGCGAGAGCACACACAA
Organism: Oxyura jamaicensis; assembly: GCF_011077185.1. Taxonomy (NCBI): domain Eukaryota; kingdom Metazoa; phylum Chordata; class Aves; order Anseriformes; family Anatidae; genus Oxyura; species Oxyura jamaicensis. The sequence continues at coordinate 123,142,119 of NC_048894.1, read as the reverse complement.
ATCAGGGCAACGTGACAGAAATAAGTAGCGGTTTCATACAGTGAGAGACCACAGCCATCACCCCTCTTGTGAGGGTGCGTTTTATTAAAAATAAAAAGCTATCCGGCGGTCGTAGGGCAGGTAGGAAGAACTCTCCTGAGGCCCCACACGGCGCCCCCCCCCCCCGCCCGCTCCTCCGCGATGGGCGGCCCCGGGGGCTTCTCGCGGCCGCTCCGCCGGGGCAGGTGGCGCTTCGCGGGGGGAGCCTCCCTCCCTCCCTCCCTCCCTCCCCTCCCCGCGCTGGTGGCCCGGAAGGGAAGCCCTGCCCCTCCTTCTCCTCAGCCGGCTCCCAGGTGGCAGCAGCCATCTCCGCGGCTGCCTCCCGCGGCTCCGCTCCACCTGTAGCGCGCCCACGGGGCGGGCAGAAGGCGAGCGGCGGCCGCCCCCCATCCCCTCCATCCCTCCCCTCCCTCCCCGCCGCCTCAGCCCCGCGGGGGCCGGGGCACGGCGGCCGCTTCCTCCCGCTCGGCAGCCGGGCGGCCGCGGCCCTGACGTCGCTTCCTTCCAACATGGCGAGGGCAGGTCGCTGCCGCAGCCGCTGCCGCCGCCGCCGCTAATGGAGGCGGGCGCGGGCCGGGGGCGGCTCGGGGACTGAGCGCGTCGCGGGCGCCGTCCGCGCACACACCGGCGGCGGCGGGGGGCGAAGGAGGAGGCGGGGAGGAGACGGAAGGCTTCGCCCTCCCTCGGCCCAGGGGCTCGGCTGCCGCCACAGCCTCCCCCCCGGGGGAGCCCTCCCTCCGCCGGAGCCCTTCCTCGGCCCGGCCTCGCCGCCCTCCCCCGGCCCCTCGCTGCCCGCCCGCGGCGGGGGCGGCCGGTGCCCCGCTCTCCCTTCCCTTCCCCTCCCCACCCCTCCCTTCCTCCTCTTCCTCGATCGCGCCCATGTATGAAGGGAAGAAGACGAAAAACATGTTCCTGACCCGGGCCCTGGAGAAGATCCTGGCCGACAAGGAGGTGAAGAAGGCGCATCACTCCCAGCTGCGCAAAGCCTGCGAGGTGGCCCTAGGTGCGTGCGGGCGGCCGCGGGGCCTCCCCCCCCCCCCCCCCCCCCCCCCCCCCCCCC
>NC_048894.1:123066320-123140920 GCF_011077185.1 Oxyura jamaicensis | reverse complement strand
CCCCCCCCCCCCCCCCCCCCACCTCCTCCTTCCTCCATTTCGTGGGGAGCGGGGGGGATGGGGTCGAGCTGTGACAGGGATTTTTGGGGAACAGGGCTGGGGGGGAGGTGCTTAGTTCTGCCCTGTGTAAAACTCGGGGGGCCCCCTCGGGTGACAGAGGCCGTGAGGGCGCTGCGGCGCCCGGCGGGCTCTCCTCCTCCTCCTTCTTCCTCCCCTTCCTCCTCCTCCTCCTGCCGCTCGCAGGATGAATAGGCAGAGCCGGAGGCGCCGAGCTGAGCCGAGGTGACCTGGAAGCAGACGGCCGGCAGGTGACAGGCAGCGGGGAGGAGACGAGGCGGCGGTGGGGGAAGGAAGGCAGGGACAATGCCCGGGGGGGGTGCGAGGGGCAGCCCCAACCCTCTGGTAACCGGGGGGGGGACGGGGACACACGACACGACACCCCCTTCTCCAGGTGCAGAAGCAGGACAGGAGTGCTGGAGCCAGGCTGTGCAAGGCGTACGGACACGTTCGGTGACAGCGAGAGGAGAATCGGGGCTTGGAAAGCCCCGCTGAGCGCAGGCTGGGTTTGGGGCCCCCGGGTTGCCAAAAGACTTCGGGGGGAATGCCTGCTTTATTTAAACAACACCTGAAGGGGTTGTGGCCCTCCCGTCCTCGTGTAATTGCTTCTGGGTTTGGAGATAATTATTTTAGGAATTCTTGATTTTTTTTGTGCAGTAGTAACATCTGTTCAAATAGGTTCGGTTAAAGAGAGGATTCAGAACACCACTTGGTTGTCCTCAAAATGAAGCCTAAGTAATGTCAATGTAATTTCAAATTCTCTGTTCTTAACATAGTCTATTAATTTCTCTTTTAAAAAATATTTTTCATGTTAAAAAAAGAACAGTACTTTTGTTGTTTTCTCTCTGTCTTTGTCTGTGAAAGGCCCAGACAAATGGAGGGGGAGAAATGGTGGCAGCTCAACTATTTATTTATTAATAATTGAAGGAGATTGGAAAGGGTATTTCTTACATCTCTCATTTATCAATAGAATTTATTCATAATGATCTTATGATTTAGACAGATGGGATTAAACTGATAACCCTTTGGTTTTTCCTTATACAGCATCTTCAAGTTAGAAATAAAACAGAGAAATATCCAGCCAGTATGTCATCCACAGAATTAGATACCAGTATTAATCTTGAGTTACTGCTGCACTTTATCTCAGTAGCAAGATCTGTCTTAGGTATCATCCAGATCCCTCTCGAGCACAGCTCCATTGTGTCACGCACGTTGTAAAGCGAGCCCTCTAGATTGTGCAGTCTGCATCTTTTATGTTCTGAAGGGATCTGTGTGGAGACCCCCCCCAAGCACAAATCCCAGTGATTTCTATGCTACAGCTTGATTGAAATCTTGTGGATCTGATTGCATGATTGGGCCTTAAATAGGAAAATCGCATGGTGTGTGGGTTTACGTGAGAGCGAAGCAGGGAAAAAGAAATACGAGATTGTGTGTATTAGCTAATGTATGTAAAAAAGGTGTCAGCAACCTAAGAAAGATAAAAAGTGATGTTAGTTACCACAGAGCCTTCCTGAAAATCAGTGATATTAGATTATAGCACAATTAAATACCATTGTTGATGACTTGTGAATGTAGTATGTATGGTCTGTTGTCTGCTTTTGTGTATCATGGATACCCAGTTCAGAAGTGGCAATGTATAACTCCTGACTACAGCGCTCGTGTCTAAAGCGAGCTATAAAAAGCTTTTCAGAGAAAAGTAAATATCCTCCCTATTTCACATATAGGCCAGCTGGGTGTTACCAGCTGTGTCTTTTCTAGCAGGATTGGAAATAGAATGCCCAAATTTTGTTTCATCCAGTCTTCATCTCAGAGATCAGAGTGCTTCGATCCTGAAAAATACTTGACTAGACAGTTCTTTGCCACCTTAAGCAAGGAATAAATGCTTCTTATTCCTGAGAAGCTTTTCTTCTACAGACCAGTAAAAGTAATGATAAAGCTTCAATAACATAATAGTTTAAAGTGAGAATGACAGTCTAACTTTAAAGTTTTGTTGGATTTTTTAAAATGCTTCTTGAATAAAATGTAGCTTTTAAAAATCATGGCAAACATGCTCAAATCAAAATTGTATTTTTCAGTTTGAATATTTAGTCTTCACTAAAATTATCTGATACAATACTAAACTCTTCTGTTATTAAGAAGTTTTTTCCAACTTTCCGACGGTAGTAAAATGTTTACTTGTAGTATAACAGATTCTGACTGGTAGCAGTTGTTACTAATACAGAGGTGCGTGTGTTTTCCTGCGTATTTTGACATCATGACGTAAGGAGGACATTAAGCCTATATCTAACAATACAGGATAAAGATACAGGATCTATCACATCATACACCAGGTTTTGTCAGTAATGCAGAATAGTCAACTCCAGGTTTCATGGATCTTTTTGTGCAAGTTTGTCCTGTATGGAAAATGTTCTGTGTATGTGAGAAACATTTCTTTCTCTTCACCTAATAACATATAGGTAATTAGGAATTTCACATTGTGTACTTGCATAGCAGTTACTCTTAAGCTATGTAAGGAGGGAGTTTCTTTACAATTGTTCACTTGCAGAGCATCAGGCAGCAAGCTGCAGGTTTGGAATTAGAATTCCTTTCACAGCCAGTTGCCTGCATTGTGTTGGTTTTGAGCCATATTACAGTCTAGGAAACTTTACAGTAAACATACCTGCATTGTGCATAGTCCATAAAAGGTCTTGAAAAGGAAAAAAAAAAAAAAAAAAACACACCTCCCTAGTTAAATATAAAGTTTTTAATAGAGTGAACAAAAACAGTTAGTGCTTTATTGGAGTCCTGGGTGTGGATTTGTCTGCCTGGAAAGGACTGAGCTGAGCAAAACAGAATTCCCAGTTATAAAGAGGGCTCCATTGTGTACAGACTGGGGACTCAACTCACTTTAAAACCCCAAACTGCAAATATTGTAAAATGATACAAATACGTAAAAAGTACATGGCTTTAAGGGAAGGTGTGTGCATGTGATGCTTGGAAGTCTGAAAGCACTGAATGAAGAGGGCTGAAATTCACCTTTATGAATGTGTATCATGTATGAATGCGTAGCGGGGGGCATTACCTAAACGCCCCTTGGATTGTGTAGCCTGTCATGCAAATATCCTGCTGGATGCAGGATCCTCCTGCAGTGTGAAAGTAACAGTTTGTACTGCCATTGCAGGCACACGTAGGACATAAGTAAGCATTAGTTGTTAGTTTCTCTGATAAAAGGTAAAGTTAGAAGTAGAGCTCTGATTGCAGAAGGGGGAAGATTTATCTTTACTTGAACAGGCTGCTAGATGGTGTGGGACTGTCACTGGCATCATCTTTGTCTCTCTTCTTACCCTTCTTTGTGTAATTTTCCTGTCCTATGCGTATATAGATAATCATGCTCTAAGAGCCAAGTAAGCTGGGTTGGTCAGTACTGAAACGCATGAACCTAATGCCAGTGCTGAGTGCACTGAAAATACTTCCTAACTTGCATCAACAGTCAAAAATGCCTTTTTGAAGACAGCTACAATCTTCCAGATTTATTTTTACTGGAGAGGTGTTGGGTGAACAAAATTTCCCTTCATAGTTTGGGTAATGCTCTTCTCTATAGACTGCATTTCATCTTTTATCAAAATCAGTTGTCCTTTTTAGAAGCAAAGCCTGAGTTTTTAGAGCTCTTTTCTATGGAGATCGGCATGGTATTGTACCATTGTCTGTTGTCTGCATGCGCTATAGGCATTTACTTTCACAATGTACAAGTCTCCATTGTCCACGCAAAGTTTATTTGCTGGCTGTAATTGTTCTCCTGAAACATTTCAGAGTAAGCAAGAAGGATAAATGGAGACTTTTTGCTCGTATAAATAAAGAGACATGAAAAAAAAAATCCTTAATGTTACAACTGCCCTTCCCCCTCGCACGCTGTGCTTGGGCTTTAACCAGCAGGGTTTGTGTGGTTAACATCTCGTGCACTCTGCAAAGGTTTCAGACTTGGCATGGTAACAGTAAGGTTTAGCTGGCCCCATAAACTGCTTTTCAGGTTGCCTTCTGCATCTGAGGTGTAAAGTGCTGCTGATGTCAAATTTATGGGGCTAATTTAAGAGAAGCAGCATACAGTGGGAAGTGTCCTCGATGTAAATGTAATCAGTTGTTGGCTGAGCAGAACGGCGGTGCTGACAAGCCTTAAGCTCCCTTCGGAAAGGGAATGGTTGGCAGGGTGCACTTAAATACATTTTTGTAGAAAACAAGGTAGATTGTATTTGGGCTGGGAAAAGGTTAATGGAAAATAACCAAATAATTGCTTTTTGTCTTAGCAGGAAAAAAAGGGGGGGGGTACCTTTTTTTTCAGGTGGAACTCTGACTTTAAAATGCATCTTCAATTAAAGATCTTGGTATTTTGAAAGTTTTAATGCTGATTTTCACTATCTTTTAAAAATCTAACTGGGAGAGACTTTAACACATCTATGTAACGCAGGGCAGCTTTTAAATATATCTGTTCTGCTGGTTATTTTAGAGCAGTGATTGAAATGTTTGAAGCCTAAAAAGAAATGTTGTTGTCATGTGACTGCTGTGTTTATTTCTTACAATGAAATGTGTTTCCCGTTTGGTGGTGGGTTTTTTTTCTGAGTTGGTCCTTCTGCAAAACCTTTTCTGCTATGTTACTCCTCTAATTGTCATCTTTTTCTCTCTTCCCTTGGTTTTCATCCATATTTCTTGCTTATCTCTAGCAAACCCCTCTTTCATTTATTTTTTTTTCTAGCACAACAGTATCCCTTCTTGTGTTTTTGGGTCGTATAAAATTAAAAATAAGAAATAACTTGGCCATTGACATCAGATACATGTTTCAAGCCTTTTCTGGAGGCTTTCAGGGAATAACCAGGATTGAGCTAGCATTTTGATAGGATGTTGTTCAATGCCCTAACTTGTTTAGCTGTCAGGGAGGACGGTCGCATGGGTGTTTACAGACAGGGAGCATGAGCCAGGGGTGTTTTAGTCAGCCTCTTTCCTGTTTTGAGAGAAACTCCTATCTGAAATCACGGGCTCGCAAAGGCCAAGATGAGGAAGCCTTGACTTTCTGGGGGGCAACCTGGCTGTCTGGTTTGGGCTTGTCACTGGTGTTCATATTTTTAAATCTCTGAGTTAGTACCTCAAAGTAAACAAATGCTGCCAGGAGACTGGGAAGTAAGACTGGCAATATCACGTGTGATTCTCAGTCATTTCTTTAAAAGCCAACAGCAGATCGGTGACTACGACTTAAAAAAAAGCAGGGGAAACTGTTTTGTGTTTCCTGCATCAAGCCATCGAGTTTTCTTCTGTGATGTGTGAGTTGGTGGGCTGCTGGGTATCTTTGTCTGGCAAAGACAGCTGAGCATCGAGGGATGCACGTCAGGGCACTTGTCTGGGAAGGACAGCAATCATCAGAGCTTGAAGTGACTTGGCAAACACAGCTGCACATTTAGAGAAGGAGGAAGAGAGGTACCAAAGAAACAAGCGAGGAAGAAGCTTTCATCTGGTGGAGGAGGCAAAAGTGCATTGCGCATGTCTGCAAGCAGAAAATATGTGACCTGGCTGTGCCAGTCAGACAGGTACGGGGCAAGTCATCTGTGCACAGCTGGCAGTGCCACCATGCCCTTTCCGTGGGTAAACAGAAGAAACTGTAGGTTATTGTTGGGCAAACCAAATCTCAAAGTACAGTAAAGCACATCCAAAAAGTCTCCAAGTAGCCAGGGAAGACAAAAAATATTCTTGCGGGATTTTATGGAAAGAGAATATTGTACAAGGACAGCTGAAGAAATGAAGTTCGAGTGAATTGAACAATGGTGGTGTGCTTTGTTTCTGTGAAACACACCTGGACATACCTGGTGTCAGAACTCCAAACTTAACCAAAAAACCCAGCGTATGTAGTTTATAGATACCTTCATGGATGCAGAGGACTCTAAATAAAAATAACTGTTTTGAGGAATAAGGTATATGGATACTTACGTGCTACTTCACATTTTGAGTGTAAATGTAATAGAGCCACTAAAAATAGGCCTGTCAAGTCCCAAGGGTTTGAAATACCTGGTAGAACTCCATTATTGATTGCCAGTACGTCTTAGGACACTGAGAAGATTCCAAAGGACGAGAAGAAATCCACTACTGTGCCAGCACTGTTAAAAAGGATGAACGGGCTGACTTAGGTAATTACTGGGGGATTGGCCTGATGTTGGTCCCAGGCAAGGTAGTGGAGCAGCTGACACGAGTGAGAACAAAACTGCCAGTCAGCAACAACTTGAGAAAGATTTAACATCCCCCTGTCCAGTCTCCTCCCCCACAAAACAAAACCCACCACCCCTACTAGGTTAAGTTTTTAAAACACATCAGAAAGTACTTTTTCCACATTTGTCAGAAGTAATAACTGTCAAACTGGTAGGGAAAAAGACTGATAACATTTTGTTTGAATTGATAAATACTGACAGATTGTTTGTGCTCCCCTCCCCCTCCCCCCCTCCCCATGTTGCTTATTTTCACTGTGCCTTAGCTTTTAGGTACCTTTCTTGAGGAAAGGGATCTTGAGGATTTTGCTTGTGTTTCTTCATGGGCTTCTGGGTTAGATGATGAGCTTGAAGTTGGGGGAGCAAGAGATCTTAACAGAACTTGAACGCTTGAGAAATGTGAGCTCTTACTATGATGCTGCAGTTGAGCAGCTTTGAAGCCTGGATAGCAAATGTGAAGGTTATGCTGACTCTACACCTGATACAGCTTTTGGAGTAATGTTACTCTTGGTTCCAGCAGTGTGTGGATTTTATTGTCTGGAGACATGCTTGGAGAGCCGCATAGGGAGGAAAAAAAAAATCACCAGAATTACGTTTCTTAAATCTGTTTGTTCTGGGTAAGGAAACAGTGGGCTGGTTTTATGAATATCACGTCTTGTTTTGGTTTTCCCCCCAAAGTGTGTTTTAATTCAAGGAAAAATTGTTTCAGAGTTGTCTTGCATCTGGCTGTGCTTTTCAGGAGTTTGTAAAATGCAGTCCCACTGGCTGCTTCCTCTTAATCTGAAAAAGAAAAAATGGCACACTGGGTTTCATGGCAATTAGGTGAAATTAGGCATCTGCTTTTAAGCATAGTACCAAGAAGCTTGCTTACGTGTTGGGGAGGTGCTGTTTTAAGTGGGTGTTTGCTCACGTGCACACAATAACAAATAAAACTTTCATTTTGAGAGGGAATTTCAGTTCCTTCTTAGTCACCTGCCCACTGATCTTCCACTCTTCAGCCTTGACAAATACCAAAAACTTCCTGAACTGAGTGATAGCTGCTGCACATGAGAGTGTTTACTCTGCAAAGCAGGCTACTCCTAGCTTTTTTTAAAGCTGTGATCAAACACACTCTTGCTAGTGAAGGATCCCAAAGCAGTAATGTGTTTGATTGCAGTGTTTGATTAGATTTCTAAAATACCTCCTTGTTCAGTTGTTTTAATCTATGCTATCCTCTTGTGATTTGGGGGTTTGAACAAAAGCACAATTTTTCAAGAGCATCTTGGGGAGACTTGAAAAAACTTTAAAATAGATTTGCCCCTGCCTAGTTCGATAAACTCAGGTGGCCATTCTTTAACTGGCTCAGATTCCGTTTTCTGTGAGCACATTGGTCTTACATTATTCAATTTTCTGCTAATCAGAGTTCATTCTAATTGTTTTATCTAACTAGCTCTTTTTGTGTCTGATGCGTGTCTTTTGTATCACATTTTTGTCTTCTACTATAGACTCGTACTGTAGAATTATATACACATACAAACAGCTAAATTTTACCAAAACTGAGAGTTTTTAGGGCATCACTGGCATGACTGTTATAGAGTTTTTCTTTTTTTTTTTTCTTCTTTTTTTTTTTTTTATAAGTTGACTTCAGTTCAGAATGTATTACTTTTATTCCCCCCTGACTTTTTTGGTACCCCACGTACTACGTAAACTAATCTGGTATGAGACTGCATGGTTATTGGTGTTACCCCATTTAATACTGAGGTTCTGTTCAAACGTGCAATGTCTGTAGTCCTACTCCTTAATCTTTTTTCATTTCATGTATTTCATGGGTCAGAAAAAAAACAAGAATATATTCTTAAGAGAACTGAAAATAATACAGATTTTCGTGTCAGCAGGGTTTATTCAGTCTGTGTTTTGTGTCTGTTCTCAAACACACAGGGAGATAAATATGAAAAAGGCGATCCATTGCTAATGCAGATTCTGCACTCGTCATTAGCACTTGCTGTGCCGATAATCTTAACAGGTTTTTGGAACATTACCCTTTGTTTTGCTTACAAATACCAGTGTGACTAGGTGTGTAAATACTTCATGTCAACAGATTTCAGTCAGTGCTGGATGCAGAGATGCTTTACTGCTTTATGTTTTGACTTGATGTAAATGCGGGGATCTCAAGTGTCCATTTGTGTCTGAATAACCAGGAGTGTCTGAATAGCCCCTGTGCTTCAGTACTGCAGACTGCAGCTTTGCAGTTAGAGAGAAACCAGGGAGAACATACAGAGTTTCAAATTGTGATCAAAATGTTGGGGTTTACTAGGAAGATCTTAAATAACATTTTGTTCTACAGGGCTCAGCTGTCCAGGTACAGTTGAGGTACGCTTACACAATTTTAAATCAATTCTGCAAATTAAATACTTAAGAAATCATTTTGCAATGTAAGTAGGGTGGCACTCGTTTGATTTCTTTGATGGCTCCAAATCACATAAATTTTAAAACTGTGCTACAAATTAAAATGGCTGTGCTTGAACAAAATTGTGTATTTTTTAATGCAGATAATAAGCACAAAGTAATGGTAGTGGCCTTTGAAATGAAGTTTTTTTTTGCAAAAGTGTGCTTTTGTTGTGTGCAAAATTAGCACACCAGTGCATGCCTTGCACACAGCCTTTCAGGTTCTAGCAGTGTGTGTGAAGGTCTGGATGGTGCTGTTGCACAGACCAGGAGCTTTGCAGCTGGTATAAAATCAGGTGGGTTTTGCAGGATCTCAGGGAAGCTAGAAAATCCAGTCTGAACTTTGCGTGCTTCATTTGGCTAATGGACCGTGACATCTGCAAGAATGCAGTGCTGGATCTTGTGTGGTATATGGGAAAGTGGATAGGAATTAATTAACTTCTGTTTTCGTTACTCTGAAATGGAAACAGAGCTTTACAAGTGCTATAAGTAAAGCAGCTAGAATAGGACAGCCGTGTTTGCATAAAATTCCAAAAGCTGGGTAAAGACTGCCTAAGTGCCTGAGAAGCATGATTAAAATTTTCTTTAGCTGCGGTGAATTAAATTCTTAAATGTTTTCTACTTGTAATTTAGGACATGACACTTTCTTTTGTGTGATTGTGTGCTCAAAATTACACATTTAAATAGATCTAGACTGCTTAGAAATTTTACAGTGAAGGGAGCTTTCTTCTTTGAAATTCTCTCTCGCACTTGGCACAACTATGGGGAAAATAGACTGTGATGGTTAGCGGTCTGGAGGAGCCATAGGTTTGTGCCTTAACAGTATATACAAGTATAATTTTGAGGAACTTTTTTTCAAAAAAATGGTTTCATCTACTATTTATTAACAATATCTATAATTTTTTTTAAAAAAAAGCTTGATCAGCACAGATTAGTTATAATCTAGTAGATGCCTCTGTGATGATCCACATTTGTATGCACTTGATCCCAAATAGCCTAGAAATAGCCACTGAGTTATGCACTGGTTTCTGAAATACGAGGAAACGTCCATCATTCTTGCAACAGCAAATAGCTAGAAAGGCCACATGTCCTAGCGTAACAGAGAAAATGATTTTGGAAGTTCTTTGACTGTTCTAGTTTGTAACAGAGTTTATTTTATGCATATGACAAAGCCTTTAAAGAACAAGTAGGAGGGGCACAAACTCAGTGCAGTAAAAAATGTAAGTAATTGCTGTTACACAGAAATTCTACGCGTTTAAAAATTCAGCTGTGCTAGTCGATGCAAGTATAGTTTGTAGTAGTCATTTATTATGAACTTGTGGACCTAGTTAATACTGAACTGAGTGCCGTAACACTCGTGTTCTTCATGGCTGTGGTAAGCAGGGGTCAAAGAAGTACTTCGCTGTAACACCGCGTACAGCGTGGACGGACTTAATATTGTGTGGTAGGGACCTTTAGAAAGTACTTTTCCACACGTCTTCTGATCTGAACCCGAGAATAAAGGAAAAGTTGTCATATGAGTACTTGTCTTAATTTAAGCAGCCTGGACTTTCAAAAATATTTCTTTAAGATGTGAATGAGAGATAGGAGATAGGGAAGTAAAGGTACCATTGTATTAATAATGTCATGCATATGGTGCTGGGATGAAGGGGGCAACACTGGAGCTTTCATGGTAGTGCCATGCTCATATTCCTAATTCTTGTATTCATTCATGTTAGTCTGAGCTGCTTCCTATGTCAAAATCTAGTGAGGAAATCACAGGATATTTAATAATAGTGTGATCACTTTGAAAGCTTCATTTGAAAGATCTCACATCAGGACTTTTGATTTAAAGTTTGAGCTTTCAATTACAAATAGGAATTTTTGCTCAAGTGAAAATTACAGAGCTGGTATGGTTGTAGCCTTTTTTGGAGGCATACCAGAGACAGAAAAATAAACTTCAGTCCACACTTCTTTGTTATTCAGTATATTTTTTTCCTCTTAAATGTGGTTTGACAAAGTTTATAGATAATCATTAAATTATGGCTATCTTGTATCTGGAAAAGACACTGTTGGGCTTTTCGTGTGATTCAGAGCCATGGCGAGGTGGGAATGGCATAATGCTTTTTAACTAGAAGTTTACCAGTAGCATAATTCGTGTATGGACTCTCACATGGCCTTTAGAGTTTTAGTGCTTGAAAAGTCTTCTAATGTCATTAGTTTTGCTTCTTGTTTTTTTTCCATCCCTACTTACAGATTGCTTTTGAAGTTGCTGTAGTGAGCAGGCCACTTAATGGGAATTGCATGTATTTTGGCAGTTTCTGAAGGTATCGTGGAACTTCTAAGGCTCATTCCAGTCTGAAATAAAGAATAGAAATTCTGGAACTTCTGGAAATGGCCAGTTTAAAAGGCAATTTAAAAGAACAAAAAAAATATTCAATGAAATCTCTACAGTAAGAATGGAGGTTAAAAATAAAATGTAGATCTTCCCATATTTCAAAGGGATCTTCCAGTTTCATTCTAGCTCTCCCTAGCACTTCAGACTGCACAGGAGTTTATTGCCCTAGGTTGTGCCTAGTCTCTGACAATTCACGCTGTTTGTTGCTTAACAGAAAGGTACATGAAACATTGAAAATATTATAGCAAATGTCTGCCCCTGTTGTCAGGTAGCTATCTAAAAGCAGTTTGATCAGTTCTAATTCTGGATTTTATTTAAAGACAACAAAAGGTTCTGAATAAACCCATCAAAATAAATGGCTTCTTTGAGATAAGTATGTTCACGTGCCTGGCTTGGAATAATCCTGGGGGGTTTGTTTTATTCCATGACCCTGGTCTCTATGTTTATTGCACCTATTTAATAACTTGTATGCTTGTGTTCGTGAAGGGGACAGCAGAGGTGACATGACTTTTCATGACTTTTCTTACCTTGGGTAAAGTGTGAAACTTGAGCATCTTCGATGTACATAACAGTCGCTTGTAGTAGCTGTTTTTTAAAAGTATGGAATAAGAACGGGTCATCATTGGTATGCGTATGTGCTTACTCCCAAAAGAAACTTTCAGAAAAAATGAGGCTATTAGAGGGATCGTGTTACCTGACAAAGTATTAATGAAGAGGTGGACTGTGAGAAGTGGACGTCTGGCTTTTGTGCATGCTGCCAAATGGTCCAGAAACAAGACTGAGAAGCATAATGATGGTCTTGTTCTTCTGCAGCAGCAGCCTGTCCTTGCCAGAATGAATACAAGGCATCAGTAAAACATTTATTTTAGTCTTCAGTTGTGACCAAGAAAGCAAATGTGCAAAGCTGTACATAGCAGAAAAAACAGAGAAGTCTCAAGAAAGATTTTCATAATTAGGTAACTAGGTCAAAAGCAAATGTATGTGTAGTTGCATGTGAATGCCGGATGTCTTTAAAAACGGTCACCTCAAATATCAGTGGTTCTAAAATGAGATGCTGTCTTAAGAGATCAGGAATGTGGAGGGATTATCTATGGAAAAGTCTTAATTGCGCAGCATTGATTATGTAGGTATGAACATTTAATTTGCTGTACTTTACAGAAAGCTTAGTCATATTAGGTAAATAAAACTGCAGTTGCGGGTGACATTGAATAAGCAGCTCTTGAGTCCCACTCAAGCAGGAATTGGTTCAGGATGTACCTTCTGAAGGACCTGGTCTGTAACTGTGAGCATTCTCATCGTGCCATGCTCAAGCATATGCTAAAATATCCTCAAATCCAGCTTCATCTTCATAATCATGAAAATGACACATTAAAACACACCTTTTTATTTCTAAAAAGTAATAAAGAATTGAGGGCACTTTGAAGGGAGAAAAATGTGAACAGCTAACAGTGATTCTTTGTCATGTGTTTTGTTAATGCTTAGAGTAACTGTATCCCAGCTATAAATAAAAGCTTATGAAAAGCCTGTGATAAAGTCAGTATGAATAAATAGCAAGAAAAAATGGACCCATGTCTGTATGGCCTGTAGATGATAATAGTATAACAGAAGCATATGAGGAATATAAAGGATTTGAAGGAAGACCAAAATCTATTTGCCTTGTTTTATATGGAAGTTGGGGAAGCTTCTCACAGAGAAATGCCAAGAAATGAGTTAGAAGAGTTTTCCCAATTAGAATTTTAATCCAAAATACATATTAACTCACTGGGAGTAGGATTTTTAAAGGGTCTCTAATTTCAAATTGCTGAAGTTTAATAACCTATATATAACTGTTATAATACTAACATTTCATTGATTGCTAATGAAGGAAAGGGTTGTACTCCGTGTGAGTGGCGTGTCTTTTTTGTTTTTTAAAGAAAAAGTGCTAATGGAGTAAGTGAGCTGGGAGATCTCAAGAGCTTCAGACTGGCAAATGTGAATCATAACAAAGAATGAAGCTGCTAGAGAACAGAATGGTGCGCGTGCCATAGTGAGGAAGCATCAGCACATACTTCACGGGGGAGACCTTACCATCACGGGTCTCCATCCAGTTTTGACCAGTGGAGATCATCACGGGTCTCCATCCATCTCCACGGGTCTCAATCCGGTTTTACAGTATGCTTCAGTTCCACTGAACCATAACCAGGTTGCTCACCCACAGATCTTGAAGGTACTGACCTGCTGAGGAGTAAAAATGTTTGCCCAACTGAGTAGTATTCCACTTCTCTTGAGGTTCATGCTGTTTTGGGGTGAATTGTGAGGTGACAAAGGTTGACAGAAGTAAATATTTACAAGAGCAAAATCAATCTGTAGCTCTGTTATACTGATCCATTTGTGGAGAAAATGGCAGGAGTGGTGATAAATGCAAACTAATCCATATGCACAGGAGAGGGGAGGTGGAAGAGGTTTGCTGGTCTAAATTGTGTGCACGCACAGGCGCTCAGTAAGACTTTTATCCGTTAGTGGGAAAAGAATTGGAGTTGCTGTGAGTGATTCTGTGGAAATATTGATTCCTTTTTCAAAAAGACAAATAGGAAAACAAGAAAGAAAAAAATGAAGCTGTAAAAGCGCTTTATAAAGATATCATGTATTCCATACATAGTTCTGCTCGCTGCTGTCAGCCAAAGAGATGGTGGAGTTAGAAAAGATGCACAGGAGGTCAACAAGAATGATCAAAAGTATTCTAGAAGATATCGAGTAGACTATTGCCTCTTGCTTCCTGGCATTAAAAAGCAAGGAAGATGGAGGTGGAGGAAGTCTGTGAGATTGTAAGTGGCATAGACATGAAGGGAGAACGGTTAATTGTAATTTCTCATTATGCAGGTATGGAGAACCTGTAAAGAACTCAGCTTATTTAAAGTGAAACAAAAAATACTATTGCCTGCACCTTCTAATTACATTGATCCCAAAAGTTGAAATGGCTTAAGTGATTACAGGAAAACAGCAGGGGTTGTCAAACCTGAAGGAACAGTCCTTGTGCAGAAGAGCGTGAGCCAGGGGTGGCTAGGTGCTGGTAGGAGGGGCGGCTGCAGCATTCTTTCCCTGCTTTAATAATCTGCATTTACTTAAGCTTATGCTCTTGGCTTCTCATGGCAGCAAACTACAGGTTTGTTGTCAGGCTATTAAGAAAGATTTGCTGTTCTTGTATCTTTATGGCCAATCCAGTTCACTGCCTTTAGTTCTGGTTTTTGGATTTGCTCTCCCAGTTCTCAAAGTTTACAACACTGGTCTGGTTATCCAGCTCATCAGACATTCGTTGGCTGGCAAGCCTAATTAGTTGCCATTGTGCCTCTTATTTGAAATTTACGTTCCTTTACCTCATTGCATCTGCTATCTGTGGTGAAATAGCTTTTGAGCTGGGTAGAGCAAAAGTTCAAAACTGTTGTTACTGAGTTGTCTCTGAGTTTTTTGTTGTTTTATGTATTAAAATGCATGCTTAACTACAAAGGAAAAAGTGTTTTGTTAGCTAAATGTATTCAAGCTACTGCATGAAAATTCCTGTCTTATGACATGCAATTATAGTAAAAATACTGCTTTTTCTGGGAATGGCATCATGAACTGAAGGTATACTAATTCTGGAATGAAACTTTGCATGTAGGTGTAAACAGCTGTGTAGTATCTGAAGCAGGAAGAACAGAACGCTTGTGCAACACAAGGAGAGCTGAACTGGTGCAAAATATGCCACAGCTTCATTTTCTAATCAATATTTCATCGTAAACTTTGATTCCTAAATAAGCCAACTACATAAATGAAATGGTCTTTTGCTTTATATTTGAGTTTCTGTCTTATATAGCACTGTATTTGCATAAAATGTTACATTTGCAGCTGTAATGCTATTGTGAAAATGTTGGTACTGATACTAAAGAAAGATTGCGGAATTGGCTTTGTGACTTAAATTCATGTTATCTGTCACTTGTTCTTCTGTTACTGGGTTGTTGATCCTGTCATAGGAGCATAAGCTCTTGAAACAGAACTCGGTTAAAAAGTAAGATGCTGAAGGTTAGGGGGGTCTTCATGTGTGTCGGGTTTGCTGCATGCCCCTGACCGTCCTTGGCTGGCTCTGTGCTGCCTTTGGAGAAGGGCTCAGAGGAGTCCTACAGCACACCGCGCGGCTTTCTTGGCTGCTGATTGCTGGGACAGCGTGCCTTACAAGACGTTAGACAGCATACATGGAAACACGCAGATGGAAATGTCTTAATATCAAACCAGATCCTACCTTGAACGTGATAGTTTGTGCCTCTGAATGTAGGTTCTGTTGAATGTTTGGGGTGCTTTCTCGGTCATCAATACACACAAAAATGTTAGTATCAATTGAATTTTAAGAGTTATTCAGATATGTAAGAGAACTGTTTCTGTTGAGCCTTTTATTTATCTCACTGTTTGACTGCAAAGGAATAGTGACACAGTGTTCTTGTGTAACGGGTATTTTAGAAACGTATAGAGTAGAATCAGAGAAATGTCGATTGCGTTGAAAGCAGGGCCTGAGATTAGGTTGAGGGCTGTCTCAAGCAGTAGTGCATTTCCAGTGGGGCAGATTGCCACTTCTCCAGGCAGCCTATTACAAAAGGGTAAGAAAGTGGCAGCAGCACATCAGCCTACGCAGAAGTTTCTCTCTCACGGGGATGTATACAGTGGAAGACTCCAGCAATTATATTACACATGGGTGAGAAAATTTCTTACTATCAAGTCTTTATTTATTTATTTTTGAGTCAAGCTGCTCGTATTTGTCTACTTTGAGCGTAAAAGGTCAGACTAAAAGATGATCTTCAGAAAGAAGCAGCTCATTGTGTCCCTGCAGATGAAGGATGGATTCAGAAGATTCTGTTCTGTGTATGTTTGATTTCAGATAGGGTTTTCAGACAGATGGAAGTGATTGGATTGAAAATGTTTTCCCTGTTTTTAATGTAATTTTACTTCTGCAAAATTTGTTTCTGCTTCTCATGTTTGTATTCATGTTTTTCCAAGCGAAGTACGAGGGATGTGCTTCAGTTTTTGATCTTAAAAATGAGGGAAAATAGCCTACTGTATTAACAGAGAAGAAAGGTCTGACCTGACATAAAGAGGGACAATGTGTATTACCACAAGCTGTCTTTCTGTGCAAGAAATGATACTATATTTCTGATAGCTTTCACCAAGAATACCATATATAAACCATTCTTTTATTTGCCTGCACTTACAAGTTTCAGTTTTAACTTCCAAAATACAAAAGAATATGTTGGTTTGGAGTAGATAGGCATATTTTTCGTAAGAAGTTTATCAGGATGCCTGATTAACAGTGGAAGAGGCTAGAAGTATATCTTCTGACTGCAGTTTCAGCCCTGATCTATCTTCTGAATCAAACTGTTAGTTAAATGTTTGTGGTGTATCTTGTGCTCTGCCGAGTTAAAATTTCCTCGCCAAGCTGTAGGTTAGATCTAGGGAGCACAAAAAGCACACATTAAATACAGAGACGTGTGTATGTGTGAAATTGTGTATATATACATGCACCCAATTTTGGAGGGATGTATAGCCTGAAACTTCTACTTTCTACTGTGAACTCCAAATAGCTAAATTCAGTGCACAAAGGGAAAAATATAAAGACTTAGATCCAAATTCATTTCTTAAAGGATGCATCACAAAAACTGAGGGATTTAGATTTCTCTGAACGTCATGAGGGCAACATACCAAGTTATTGTGGCACATAAGGAGTTATGATTCATCTCCTCTAGAACTAGGCAAAACATGTTGCACAATGGTAAAACAGCAGAGGTACTGGTTTCCTGCTAGCTTTGAGGAAGCGTTAAGCCACCGCGCTCAGAGAGTGTCTGCAGTCCTGCTCTTACACGTGGCACAAGCTGGACTTTTGCTGACTGAAAGAAAATGTTCACACAGATGAAGTGCTGAGAAAATCGATAGAGGACTGGATGTTTTGAGTCATTTCTGTTTTTCCGTTGATAAATACATTGAGGAACTAATGCATCACAACAGTTGAATCAGATAAGCATTTTTTTTTCCCTATACTGTTTTTTAACTTGCACAAACTACTCTAGAGCAACCTGATTATGTAGTACCTTAAACCATTAAATTTTGTCACCGCTTAAGGCTCACTTTTTTTTTCCTCCTCAATCTACTCACAGAATTAGGTTTCAAATTTAAGTCTTTCTAGTGGAATTACATGAACCTCATACACGTGGAGTGCTTTATAACGTTGCCTTGCATGATAGAGAAGATGTGAATGTGAAGTCTGTCCTGTCTCATTTCATTGAAGACATAATTATGTCGATTTATAATTCCAATTTTATAGAAGTTGTAATCCTTAATTAGTTTCACTTACCTTGTTATGGGTTAGTTAGATAGCACTTAGGATTCTTGGCAAGAGTGTTTGAAAAGTCAAATCAATTATTAAGGCAGAAAAGCTGCTTATTTGTCTCAGAAGACTTGCAATGGTGTTTCTGGGTCAGCAACTTGGTACTAGGTAAGAGAGAGACGGTAACGAAATTCTCCTACACTGATCAGTGTAGTGTGTGCTAATACACTAAGTAAAATCGTGCTTTCTTTAAATTACAATTACTCCAGTCAAAATCATTGTAGTATATCCTTTTGTCAGGCTTCTCTAGGGGGGTATCTGAATTTGGTTGTTTCTCTGCAGCATTTTGCCCTACCATATTCCTTAGTAAAGAAATAAATTACCTCCCTCAGCACACATTTCCACGTTTCCACATTGAATTTAATTTTCTGTTCTTCTGTGATTCCAGTCTGTTATAATGTACACCCCACACTTCCCCATCAGTAGCAGTAATCATGGCTAAAGCATTTGTTTTCTCTTGTGTTTCTACCCTCAGCCACATGGTAAAACCACGTGAAGGAACCCGTCCAAGTTTAAAAAACAGAATGAAAGTTGAACTTCAAGTTAAAAAGTTCAACTTTTACTTTCTTAATATAGTATAACTGTTTTGCTTTTAAACTGGTAAGGTTCCTGTGTAAACATGCACAGAATTGTACTGCCGTATTTTGGCTGCTGCAGTGATGAGGAAGGTCACGTCACATAAAGCAGCCAAAAGGGTTGTGCCATTCAATGCATTGAACAATATTCTTAATTTTTTCTTCCTGAGAAGTGTTTTCTTGGCTTGTGTAGTGTTTTGATTCATCTATCTGCATACGACATATATGTTGTTTAGTTTAAGGAGGAAAAGATGTTATAAAATCAAAATATCTGAGGGGACTGTTGTTTTTAAAAGGCGTTGCTACTGGCTTCTTTTTTGTTGGATAGCTGTTGCTGTGTGTGTGTGCTTGGATAGAAGCCTCCGGAATGAGGACTTACACAACTCACAAGAATCTAAACGTAGTATGTGAGAAAGAAGACCCAATGAAAACCCAAATTACCAAGCTATTTAAACTCCGTGTCCTGGCAGTGATTGTGTAAGGAGCGTGCAGTTAGGAGGAACCGCCTTCTTCAGTGGTCACCCTCCGTTGGATTGGGTGAAGCATTATTGGGAAACCGGGCTTCTCAGTAAGATCCTTTCTGTAGTCTGGTCAGGTGCCTGTATTTGGTAAGAAAGCAAATTGCTTGCATATTAACGCATCTCTTCAGCAGCTTGTGCCACCAGTTCTGAATGTGAAACCAGTGTCTGGGTAGTGGGAGGAGATATCAAAAAGGGCTGGAACAAGGTGTACTTTAAAGGTGTGTACTGTTTGATAAAATAAAGATATATTGCTATCCTCTTAACCGTGTTTTAAAAATGTAAATAAAGTCTGCTTCCGTTCTTGGATTTTGATCTAAGTATAAGAAATTTCTTTGAGGAGTGAAGACCCAAGTTTGGATACCGCTGGGAGTTTGCTGTAGATTAAGAAAAGATGGGGACTCATAAAATACCAGAGGGAAGCAGAGGGATTTACTGCTACAGAAAACGAGATTTTCTGCCACATATTAGAAATGCTAGTGAGTGCAATTCAGTTATTCTTGGCAATGTGCGACCTACATCTGTGTCCCCTTACTGTGAAGAAGAGTGAAGCAACTTGAGTGACAGTATTTTAGACATGGGGTTTAGCAAGTAGAAAGATTATTACAGAAAACCTAGTCCTGAAACACCCTGGATTGAACTATTCTGAATTAATTTTAAGCAGAAAGAGCCCAACAGAGTAGTTTCTTCTTTTGAAGAAATTTGCCGGTGATGCTCTGTTTGAAAACATCATACCTAATGACCCGAAGGAGTAGGTAGTGAGGTTGGCTCCGTCGAGACAGGTTGAGTTTCTGAATTTACATCAGTTGCGTGTTCCCAAATGATAACTATGTTGTGAGCAAGGGAGGGGAGAAGTTATGGCTCTGTCTGTATGAATGGCAGTCTGTAAATAAAGTTCAGAAGATTGCTTTGCAGATGAAAAGCCCAACAAGGACCATCAGACGCAGCTGCTGTGTTTTGAGTTGCAGATGTGAAAGCAGAGTAATACTTCAATGTGAGTTGCTGCAAACCTCCAACAGATCGGAAGATACAGCATAGGACATGACAACACACCATTTTCCTTCCTTATATTAGCTCTTGCTTTAGAGCATTAGTGCAGTTTGAAGTTTAAGCACCTCACCTGTACCAATTTTCATGTTCCTATGTATGTGCGTGTATGTGCACATTCTTATATCTCTACACAGTTCAGAGGGTACCACTCCCTATTTTTCTAACCTATCGAGATAATCTAGAGTACTTCAGTTGGTTAGAGGTTTCAGGGTTTTGTAAGAGGAGGGTCTACACTGAATCTTATGAAGAGTTGTCAGACTTGAAATATAGCTGGTGTTTGGAGCATTTCTAAAATCATGTGATTAATTGGTGCTTCCTTAGTTATTCCCTCGATACCTGTAAACATGAAATTGGAGCTGTGTAATAAGTTGTGATGGAAAGCAGGTAGAAGTGTTCAGCTATACTCTTAAGTCTGCAGTGTGAGTCCATACAAGAATTACTTGCTATTTATTATGTTTTTATGTTATGTTATTATTATGTTTGGTCTCAGTAGTATGCTGCGTGAAGATCACAGCAGTGACTTGCTTAAATCTGCACAGAGCCTTGCTCTTTTCTGTCCTTGTACCATAGCCGTGTGAGCTGTGATCTTGCAGACAGAGGAGACAAAGTAGAGGAGAAAAAGTTAATGGACCACAACAAATAACAGCAGTCAGAAGAGCAGATGCATAAATAAACTAAATCTGAGGGTCTTTGCTAAGGTGTGGGCTCTGGAGGTTGAGGGGAAACAAACACCCATGGTATACTACAGTAGGGAGAATGTACATAGTTGAAATTCACGCTTTGGTGCTATACATGTTTGTAGCTTTATCTGCATTTCTTCCACTCCTGTCTCTCATTAGGTTAAGGTTAGCTTTCTGGGTTAAAACAGAACAAAAACTGCACCCCTGAAGGTCCAGTGCTGCTATCGGCCTCTTACTGGACCCCCCAAAATAGGATTTTTTGTCTATCTCATAGTCACTGTGTTTGGGAGGATTTGGGGGGAGGAAGGGAGATGTCTTTGTATTTACAGGGAGACAGATTGCCATGGTGTGTATCTTGGGAACCCCATTTGAAGTAAAACTTCAGCTTTTATAGTTAATGTTTGCTTCTAGAGTGTAAAATACAGATCATTTCAGTACTATCTTCCTATAATGAATTCGCGTACACTGCTACCAGTTTTAGGGAGGTCAGCCTGATTTGATCATCAAAGAGAATAACAGTGTTGTATTAAACTGTTTAATTATTTTATGGTAATTTGGGGTCCCAGTGAATCTTGTTATTAAGCTTTTATTTTTTGTTTGCTATTTACATACACTGAAAGAAATTAACATTGGAGATACACGTATTAAAAGTTACTGGAAGAGGTGTATTAAAAGCTACTGGAAGTCTAGTATGCCCATACAATTAAAAAAGAAATGGGAGAGGAAAATAATCTGTTTGCCATCCCCATACATCATCAGTGCAAGAAAATGTATTGGAACTGGAGTAGTTCAGAGGTAGAGAGTTAGTCAGAGGCTCTCAGACCAAGAAGAGGGGTGAGCTGAAAGCCTGAAGAAGACTTCTGTGCTGTCTGTGCTCGACATGTCTCATCTCTTAGCAAATCCTCAGCTGTTTGAAAGACCTGCAGGGAGTTTAATGTTAGGAACAATGTTTAGGTAAGAAAAAGTTCCAAATTTGCCACACGTATCTTTACACGTGCTCTCTGTTTTATCTCAGACCTACTGAGTTGGCAGAAATGTCCCATGGTGATCATCTGTGAGTCATCATTGTCCAAATGAAAGGGATCTTGAGTTAAAAATGGCTGGGTGTTTCTCCTATTCTGTTGTCTGGACTTCTTTGTTCTAATTATTTTTTTTCTAAAGTCTGTTGTTGACTTTCAGGTGTTAATGCTTCCTTACTTAGCTGAATAGGTGAGAGATTATTATTTATTTTGACACTGCTTGAAATTAATTCATTAGCAGATATCAAGAAAAGAAACACATTTTGGATATATATCTAGAAATATATTCTAATATCCTATTTTGAAAGAAAGAGTATTCAGCTTGGGCTGCTTGGATTTTTTTTCTCTTTGAGGGAAAGATTGCAGGGGAAACTTATTTATTCCCATTACGTTTATACATCTTCTGTGAGTTGAAACTTGGTAAAATTTCTTTAACTCCTATCACCGCATATATTGTGATCATATTACATAGTTGGGAATGACATTCATTAAAGTTGTCTTCAAATAAATAATTTCTAATTTTCTGTTATTTACAGTCTATCTAACTTTATCTTGTCTTTTTATATTGACATACACTTTTAAACTGCTTGGTCATTGAGGGCTTCCATATACCCAGACATGAAGGACAGTTTCAGTATTATTAATGATTAAAAAAGAGTGGGTTTTGTAATCCTCGATTTCCACAATGTTTTGCATGACGTTGGAGACAATCACTAATACCTGGATAGAAGGAAGCAAGGCAAGTCAATTCAAGCAAAGCCTTTAATATTTTAATAGCTTTTTTTTTTTTAATGCAGATATAATTTAAATTTCTCTTTGCTGCACATTCCTTGGATCTCATTCACGTGCTTTGACTCAAAATAAATGACTTCAAATTGCTTTCTTCTCATGTTAATGTTCTATGGTATAGGTAATACGAACTTCAAACATTGACTTGTTTCCCTAGAGGATTGCATTCAGAGCTGCTTTGGCAAGCTCTGTCTTCTGATTACTCAGGATGGTTGCAATTCTTTAAAATGCCACTACACACTATCATCAGTTCATTATGTTAATAGCTTTTTTTTCAGTTGTAATGGGGTTGTGAATTTCAGTAATTTCCACACACTTTTGGCATTAAGAAGAGTTGGGAATTCCGATTTTTTCGATGCTAAGTGGAAGCAAAGCTGCTTCTACCTCTGCCCCAGTGAGCATAGGAACAGGCGTGTAAATTCAGGGTGTGATTTTTATGAGCCAACAATTTTTCCTCTAGTGAAAATACAGGATGTTTCCTGTTCCAGTAGACTTTCAGTTAGGTAAATAAGCTTGAATTCTGCTGTTTACTCTAAATATTTGTCTTCAGATGTACAAATCCTTTTAGAAATGACTTACGCATGTGTTTCTCTGGTGGGCAGAATCCCTTGTTTGGAATATAGAATTGCAGAAACATAGCATGTTCTTTTGTTTTTGATGTGAGAAGTCTGGTGTGAGAATGGAAAAATGTGTGAGAAATGTATTAAATGTTTCTAAGTGTATGTTTTTTTCTTCTGCCATCGTACTGTGTAATGAACTTGTGGACTATTTTCCAATTTTACAGTAAATAGTGTTCTCTTTTCCATATAGCAAGGTTTGTAAGAATTATTTTCCCTGCTACCAAACATACAACTTGATATGGTTTGTGTGCTGCTGGCCTTAGGGCTGGTGACAGAGCTAGCTTCCCTTCAGGAGGGGCTCCCAGGGCTAACAGTGACCATCCATGACCTCTGCCAAAATGTAACTGTGGAATATTTAGTTTTTACATGATACTAAAGAAAAAAATACAGCATATTTAAGTATTCAGAGGGAAGAAAGAAATGCAGAACTAGTTTTATATAGAAACGTAGAACTTCAAGATCACCTGGAGGAGAGGGGTCCATTTGAGATGTTGGGAGAACTGAGGCACAGGAACCAAGAGAACCACCCAGTCACTGCTGAATTTCAGATGGGATTTGGAGAAGAGCTTCCATCCTTCTGTATAGCCAAGGTTTAAATCATCTATTGTGCCAAATCTGTGGAGCAAACAAGTTGGAATTTGATCAGCCTTAAAACCCGTTAAGACAGCCCACAGCACCTGCTTGACCTATTCAGCCCATATTGACCTTGGTGCTCAGGTGTTACCAGTTGTCATTACAGACACAGTTGTTAATAAGATTAACTGATTACAGGGCATTAAAGGGAGAAAACTAGTAACTAGGTGGTTGGTGTTTTTTTGTTGTTGTTGTTGTTTTTTAAGTAGAAACTAGTAACACTCTAAAGAGGGCAAGAAAAAATCATGACCTGCTGAAACAGTGAAGTTGGAGTGATGAGAATGAAATAATATATATTATAATAATATATAATAAAATAAGTTCTTAGACCTTCTCAGAGATTTATTTCCAATAATGGTAGTCTGTGTAAATGTAGATGAAATGGAATATTATGTTGAAATGTGCATTACACATTTTACCTGCTTTGTGGAATGTTTGATGGATACCATTGTAAGATGCTGCAGAATAATGCATCTGTTTGATCAGCTCTATTTTCTGTGGGCAAAAGCCACGTTTCTATTAATTTTGTGAAACAGCTCTGTAAAGAAGTCTTTCTATGGAGCTGTGTATGAAAGGGAGAGTTCAGGAGGGATTTATTTTGATATTCTACTGCACTTCATTTAAGAGCACTAAATAACTTCAATAAATCCTAGTTTAGGACACATCATCCTTGCAATGCCATAAAATGATCTGAGCTGAGATTTCCACGGTGTGTTTTGTGTGTTTTTATCACAAGTAATGCAGAGACTCTAGAAGCTGTAGTCTTTTTCTATGGTCTTCCTCCCTTATTCTAGTACCTTATATCTTCTCTTGCTCTTTGTGTGTGTATTTTGGAGAGGAGGGAGCAAAACAAGGAAGCAGACAATGTTTTCAGGCCTGGCTTCTCTCTCTTTTCTAGATGATCTTTAGTTTTTTTGGGGGGGTGGGTGGTACTTTTTCACATTGAAAAGAATGTCTCAGTGTTTTGGTTCATCTGCCATTAGCAGATTATTTAGCTAGCATTAAGAATTGTTAGTTTTCTTCATTGTAATCTGTTTTTCTGCTGATGCTTCTCAAATTTCTGTATGCTTCCTGCTGGATGTGGTTATTACATGACTATGAAATTGGACGGTGATTGACTTGCGTTTGGTGCGGAGAGGGGAGGGGAGCAGTCAGGCAGTGATGGAAATGAAGTTTTCCCCATTCTCAAGGTTACAAGTAAACTCTGATATCTACCTCATTAAAAGCAGTGGTATCTTGTCATGTACTTATCTGCCATTTAAAATCTTTTAACCTCCTAAAAGAACCGTCATTGACCATTGTAAGGAACCTTTGTTTTTGTTTAAGGTTACGTAACCTGTGCTTTCACATTAATGGAGTGATGCAATGCTGCTTGAAATAGCAGTAACATTTAATTAGATTGACACTTGCCAAAATGTTTCCTTTTAATTGTAGTATACTTCCTTCAATTGCAAAAGCTGCCATTTTCTGTTACGAATTGTTGTGACCTATTGTGAAGACAACCTGGTGCACTATTTTAAGAAATAATAGTGATAATAGGTTAGAATATCAGCAGTGCAATGAGGGCTGTAATCGGTTAACGTTGGATTTTTTTTTTTTAATTTTAGTCATGTCTGCAAGTAGTGTTATGATTTACAAATAAGAGATTAAATTCAAATGATCCAATGTAGCATGACGATGAAAGCCTGCAGGGTTTGCTGCATTCTTTTAGTTTAGGAATAAAAGGATTCAGTGCAAAGCGGAGCCACTAATTCTGATCTATCTTTTCATGAATGTTATTTCATGTTTCTGTTTGCCAGGGGCTGTCTTTGTTTGTGCAGTGCTTCCAGGGGAAGAAATCTGTTTAAGTAACAGTTGAACACAGGTTTTCGACCTTGCGAAACTGCCTGGAGTAGCTGAACACTTGCCTCTTGTCACATCTGCTGTAAATTGTACAGGAAGAATATTTGCACTTAAGATGTGCTTTTAATGAAAAACTATTGTTGTGCATGGGGAAGGAGAGAGGTTGGGAACACAGAAGTTTAGCTGAAGAGCTGGCTCACTTCCTTAAGCAATTTTCACACTCATTTAACAATCATAACTGTTTCTATTCTGAAAACTGGAAAAGTTCAACTATAATTTGTCCCTTTCCTAAGGGCAAGTAGTCAGCCTAAGGGTTGCAGCATGCCAACGGTACGGTGCAAGCTGAGCTGTTGAAGCAGAGCTTTGCATTCTGGTGGTTTTGGAAAGGCAAGAACACTTGATTTCCTATTTTATTTTAATTTTTTGATTTATCCTTTTTAAAGGAGTTAGTCTTTCTGGTTTTTGTTTTTCCTCTTTTTTTTTTTCTTAACTGCTTCCTTTCTTAGAAGAGAAAAAAATCTCCCAAACTAAATTTCTAGAGAAGATCATGGAGTTTTTGCTTTTCTTATTTAAGAAGGGTCTCACTACTGCCATTTGATGCCTGGATACTCATTTTCCATCTAAAGCTTTTTTTTTTTTTTTTTTTTTTTTTTTTTTTTTTTTCCCTTTCCCTGAAATTTTCCATGTGTCTGGTTTGGTTCTTTATTTATAGTACAAATTTGAATTGGTTCTTATCATAGATTTGTAGGCTCCACACGCAAATACATAAATACTTGTGTTGTCAGTAAAGACTAGTTGACTCTTGTAGTTGAGTGACATTACGTAAAATTGTTGCATAAACTATTGTGTGTTTTTCAAATTATTAAAATCTGATAAAACTTAATCTGAAATTTAATCTGCATATATATACATTGATGAGATCCCCCTGAGCCTGCCCTTCTCCGGGCCAAGCAGTCCCAAGTGTCAGCCTCTCCTCCCAGGAGAGGTGCACCAGTCCTTTCATCATCTTCGAGGCCCTTTGCTGGCCTCTCTCCAGTAGCTCCACGTCTCTCCCGAACTGGGGAGCCCAGACCTGGACACAGTACACCAGGTGTGGCCTCCCCAGTGCTGAGCGAAGGGGAAGAACCACCTCCCTCGACCTGCTGACAGGACTTTGCCTGACGCAGCCCAGGGTACCCGTGTGGCACAGACATGCTGCTGGCTGGACCAGGACCCCCAGGGCCTTCTCTGCAGAGCCGCTTTCCAGCCGGGTGGCTGGGCCTGTTCTTCCCCATGTGCAGGACTTTGCACTTCTCCTTATATTTCTTCACAAGGCTCTCGTCAGCCCATTTCTCCCGCCTGGTGGGGTTCCTCTGGATGGCAGCACGTCCCTCAGACCTAACTGCTGCTCCCCTGGTTTGTGTCATTGTCAGCCTTGCTGAGGGCGCGCTCTGCCCCCTCATCCAGAGCACTACTGAGGGTGTTGAACAGGAGCAGACCTGATCCATCCCCCTGGGGTACACTGCTGGTGTCTGGGCTTGCAAGCAGGCTTTGTGCTGCTGATCCCGGTGGGCCTTGCTGTTCAGCCAGCTTTCAGTGTGCCTTGCTGTCTGCTTGTCCAGCTAAACGTCATTGGCTGCTCTATGGTAATCTTACAGGAGACAGCACTGAAAGCCATACCAAAGTGTAGGCAGACAATATCCACTGCTCTCCCCTCACCTACCAGGCCTGTCGTTTCATCATAGAAGGTGATGAGGTTGATCAGGCATAACTCCTCCTCATGAATCCATGCAGACCACTCCATATCACCTTCTTGTCCTTCACGTGCCTGGAAATGGCTTGTGGTCAGAATTCAAATATAATACGTAAGAAATGTTGGCTAGCATGACTACTTTTAAATTTTTATGACTTCAGCTTCTAAATTTTTGTGTTGTTTTGAACGTGAATTTAATATTAAAAAAATGAGGGTTTAAAAGGGTGGTGCTGTTAGTCTTCTATGTGCTCAAATTAATTCAAGTTCAGTACTTGAATTTCTACTTCAGTGTTAAGTGTCTGTCCCCTACTGTTCAATGACACTAATACCTTGTGTTATTTTACAGCCAGAATCTGTTAATATTTTGCTGTCATTATTAGGATTACTATCTGAAGAGATCATTAAGATTCCATTAGTTTCTATTGTGTCCTGTGTTTCATTTTGTGCTCTGAATAATAAGGTATTGGGCAAGAATCTACTCGGGTTTGCCACTTTAATTGGAAACTTTGAACTTGGAAGCTGTTCTGCAGTTGTACATACAGGTTGGCAGTGCAGTTTGTTGGGCAGACTTGAGAGCATCTCAGAGCATCTCTTCTGGGTGTAAATGCTGAGGCAGAAGGTAAAATAAAGATGCAAAGACACTGGAAGGGAAGAAGAGGGCTTCTTTCTGTTGGTCAGGAGTTTGTCCTCAAGTGTGTAAGCAGATGAAGCTTCATAGACTAGTACTAAGGTGTACTTTCCTGAAACTTTGACTGTGGACTTTTTCTTCTATTTATGATTGTTACTTGTTGAAGAATATTAGATACCTGCAATATGGAATTACTTGTATTTTTTTCCTAGTCCTGGATAACATGGATTTGAACCGCATCCAGACTAGACTTTCTCAGCTACACTACTGGCTTGCTAACCATTGGGTCTTGGTGGGGCTAAGCAAGAATACCAGTCATATCAAAAATAATGCTTAGATTTTGGGTTCATGTCCACGGATTATGTTCACTTTCTTTACGTTGAGCAAGTCTGTTGGTAAGCATACTTGGTATGATGCTAGTGATTTGTGGTGAACAATCAATCTTAGGAGCCTGTCTTTAGCAAGTGAAACAGAATGGATGTGTAAAATGGTAAATGAGTGACTGAACACAGATGAAGTGTGCTTTTGCTGTATGGGAGCTTAGTTTGAAATATTTAATACTTCTTTTGTTGTTAGAATCAATCCGTGCCACTAGTTCAAAAGGTATAAACAAAAATCTGTCAAGTGTTTTAGCTGATTGTGGTTTTGCATGTTTGAGAAACATTTGATGTTAGAATGGATTTCTAGAGATGATTTTTAGAACATATATATATATAGTCATACTTGATCCTGTAAATTTTGTTATAAGAATGTGTTCCTACAACACTGGAAATCCTAGTCTTTATAGACTTACTTCACATGATTTATGTGTTTTAGAAAACAGAGAATGCAAACAAAAGTAATCTTGAAATGGAAAATGTTTCTTAAAGTCAGTTTCTGTATTTTTAAACTACTTCTAAAATATATTGCAGAAAGGTACTTAGTCTTGTCAGTAGCATTAAGCAATTAGTTTTCTTGTTTAATTCATTATAACACAGTATGAAATAGAGGTGCTTCAGACACTTTCCAGCCCCAGTCATTACTTCGGTGTCTAAAGGTGTTTAAAACCAAAGACAATTATTAGTCATGAAGGGCTTTAAGTATGAATCAGCAATGGTGGTTTCTTTATTGTCTATAAAAATCCAGATTTAACGAGCAGTATATCATTCACAGATAGATTAAGAGTTTTAATATTTGAGTTCTCATTTTTAAATACTTGAACTGTAAAAAAAAAGGAAGAAATTACAGAGGACTACTTATCTAAATATATTTGCAGAAACACTGTGGGGACATGCTGTTTAGTTGGCATGGCTGGATACAAGCTTAAGTGTTAAGTTTGTAATGCAGATTTGGAAAGTAGTTTCGATATAGTTTGCAACCAATGCAATTGAACAGTAAAGACTTGCACAAAACTGCTTATAGCCAGGTATTTAATGTTTTAAACTAATCTTGGTTTCAGATGATTGCCTAAATAGTTTTGCTTTCCAATCACTTTATGTTATTTCATTTTGTGTTTGTGGTTATGATTCCATTTCTGTAACCATGCCTTTTTTTCATTTTACAGAGGAAATAAAGGCTGAAACAGAAAAGCAAAGGTATGTGATAGTTCATCATATTGAGCGGTCGTGCTTTACCTTCTTGAAATGTGTACCATGCTTATTCTGAACTGTGAACATGGGCTCACTCTGAAAAACATTCTCAACGTAATTTGTAAAGTTGGTGATATCTGGAAATGTGCTAAAAGTGGAGCTTTTGTTACTGGCTGATGGGATACAAGGCACAGGACCTGGGAATAGAGGCAGGAGATAGCTTAGAGGGAACAGGCTGAAATCAGCTGGCTGGGGAGGGTAGGAGTAATGGTCAAAATTAGAAAAGGACTTTGTGGGAAGGGCAGAAGGGAAGCAGTGGTGGAGGGGCCTGAGTTTGAAAGGATTTGAAAGGGGCTCAGAAGAGGGCGAAGGCCTGGAATGCAAATAAAGGGCACGAACTGTGAGTGAGCAAGAAGAAGGAAGCTGAGGTGAGAAAGTGGGAACAGGTAGAGAAGACATGTAATTGGAAGAGAGAGAGTGTGGAGAGGATCTTATTAGGGAAAAAGTGAAGGTTCCTTTAGTCAGTTCCTCCAGAAGTGATGGCAGAAGCAAAAACTGGCATTCAGCACCCTTCCCCTATCAGCAAGTAAATTTTTAAATATTGGTAAACTTTCAACATTATTAGTGTTGAAATTAAACATTCCACAGGATCTTCATCATTCAGTGTACATTATTAATCATGAGTCAGGGCAGTGCGGTGCCTGTTCCTACTACTTCTTGAAAGAACCAGATTAGTGGATGAGACTGATGGTGAAAGTTGTCTTACAGCTTAAGCAGTTGAATGCTGTTTGGGGACCTGCATTCTGCTTGGGAACTGAATTCCTGTTTTAGGCAAATCATTTAAACCACAGATGTCAAAACTGGCTGCTGGTGATTTGTGCTTTATCTTTGGGCATTCAAGCGGAGAGCTACAAGTTTTGGATTGGGAAATTTAAGCACTTCTAGCTGGAAAGAAGGCAAGTGGGAACTTTATTTCAGAAGATGTCGAGGACTGTTTAATATCAAATACATGAACAATTTATTCTCATGGCTTTTCAAATTGGGCATATAAAAATTAATGGATGCATTTGATTGAGTCACTGTGCTTCAGTTCCCACTTGTAAAATAAAGTCTATGCTATCAGCTCATAGTAAGGCTGTAAAAACAAATTTAATATTTTTTCAGATAACGTTGCCCTAAGTGCCACAGGCAGTCTCAGATAGTCATGATGTGTTTTTATAAAAAAAAGCTTTATTTAAAGTAGTAGTCAAAGTACAAAATTTGAAGAATAAGAAAAAAATGCATAATGTTAGATAAGGAGAAATAATATCTGGTCTTGTCATTAAACACCATGTAAAAACTAACGACATAGCTGAATTATAATGATGCATATAAGCATGGTTCAGCCATTTCTCAACTTTCCAGTGCTTAAATTATGTACAATTAATATTCAAAGTTGTGATTTTGGGGTATAATGTGTGTCTTACATGTCCACGTACGTTTCTAAAATAGACTTTGGAATTTTTTTCTAAGGTACTGTCTTTAATCTGACAGTAGCTTTCTGCTTCTCTGAAGGCATTGATGTGAATGGATTTACCCTGTTCTTAATGTATAGTCATTTTTTTTTAGATGCAGGAGAAAATACTCTCTTTCTAGGTCTGAGAATAGCGAAATATCTTAGTTTGTAAAATTATTTTCAGTTTCTTATTTCTGCAGTTGAGATTTGAATATCCTAACAAGGGACTTCTAGCAATAATTGGTTGATTTTTTCCAGTCCCTGATCTAGGAAACTGCTCTCACTGCTAACCTGGAATATGCTGAAAAATAGACAATTTGTAGTTCCCCAGAATTTTGCATGGAATACTGCCTCTTTTGTTTTGTTTTATTTTTAAACAGGACTGGTGTTTGGCAGTGGGACAGAGGGGAATGGAATGGAAAAGGACAGGCTGATTTATGTAACTATTACACAGGAGATGCTGCCAGAATCTTTTTTAAAATGTATTGTTTGATACCTGGGTTAGCTTGTTTCTATGACTGATACGTAAATATCAGCGTATTTCATATTCCTGGTGCTTGGTAGATCCCTTGGTGGAAGAAGGTTTTGTTAGGAACAGTTTCTGGTTACACAGTCTGATGGAGGAGGAAAAAAAAAAAAAATCTGAAATAATTTCTTGAATGATATTAAGGAAAGACTGTTCAGATTACTCTTCTCCCCACTCCCTGCTGTCCCCCTCCTTTCCATCATCAGCAAGGTGATGAAGAGATAAATGTAATGTCACCATACTTATTTCTTATTTGGGGGAATTTTTCTGGCCTTCAGTTAAGAGAAGCTTCAGGCTTCTGCAGTAGCTTTGTGTGGCACGGGTTCTTCATTTTCTGAGTCTCATTATGCCCTGTTCTTTATTTCTGAAAAACTCCAGTTTTATTTCTGGAGTGTTCTTTTAACCTAATTTCAATGATATTAGTAGACATAATCAACAGATGAAGAACAGTTTGTCATCAGACAAGAGCGAGAGATAGCACCCTGCCATTCTTCACAGAAGAGCTTTTATAGGAATTTCAGAGAGGTTTAAGAATGTAGAAGAATCATGTTCTTCCTCTGCAATTTATCTGATCTGGGTTTTGTCCAGAAGAGCTCTGTTTCCAGCAAAACAATATGGGCAATAAATAAAGTTATGTATCTGACGATAGAAAAACAAACCTCTGTTTTTCTTCCGCAAAAGATATAGAGAAATCCTTAAGCTTTCAAAATAGAAATTATTTATTAGAAAAGTAAAATCTTAACACTAATTATTCTAATATTTGGAATTTAGGTGGCCTTTTAAAGCAGCCTACAGAAGGAGGGCTGTTTGAACGTGGTACCAAACATTTTCTCAAGGACAATCCAGCTTGCTCCTTGAAAAGCTGAAGTACTCATATTTTATCACGTTGGTTAGTTTATGGCTTTCTTCATGATGCATGGGATTGCATTCATTGGATTCATAATAAACTCTTGGCAGTTCATTCTTCTATTTCAGCAACATGAAAAACATTTATTTTCTACCATCTGGGTATGAAGAATTTCCTTGAAGCATCTGCTTTAGTTTGTAACAAATGTGGAGGACCTTCATTTTCAACTAGTTGTTCCGTAAATACATGTTTGAATTACTGCAAGAATTCTGTATTCTCTGAGTACAGAATAGGTTATGTTCTTTTTTCTTCTTCATACTGTTTATCAAATCTGTGTAAGACACTGTAGTTTTGTAGTTTACCCTTAAAGATACATGTGCACAAAATGCTTTTATAAAGGTGATGAGCCGTTTTATGAAATACAAATCCACACATCTTGCTATGAGTCAAAGGCAGACTGCACTGATGCACGTGAATTAGTGAAAAATTACCTATTCTTAATTGTCCATTTTTGCTTAGTTTTAATGAGCATGTTGCTACTAAAGATGCTCTAAGCAGTAAGACTGACATTTTATAATCACCTCAAATATTGTACAGTTACAGTCTTTTTGCATACCTCACCCAAGTGAGATACAGTGACAACCACTGAACTTTGAAATTCTGTGGTGTCATCTGGAGCACAAATAGAGCAAGGTTTTGTGGGTTTTCTGGGTTTTGTTTGTTTGCTTTGTGATTTTGGCAAGTTAGCATTTGATCTGTTCCAACAGTGTAACTTCTTCCTCGACTTCTCCAGGAATTATGCTATTGAATGCCTCCCCCACCTTTTACCCACTATTTGAGGAGGGGCTTTTCTAGTTCTCAGGGGAAACAAGTCTCTTTTTATGCCTTCAAAGCAGCAGGGATCATTGAATCTATCTACTTAGCGTGCAAGTAGGTCACTGCACTCATCCATAAAAGACATAGATGTAGTATAAAAGCTGTTAAGAATATTTATATGACCATATTACCTTTGTGTTAATTTCATAGAAGTTATTCTTTCCTAATCTTGATTTTCTTGATATTTTATTACATTCATAAATGTTGCAGTGGTGTGAACTATTTGTGCAATGACTTACAGTATTCTAATTAAATTGTTCTCTTTAGTCCCCCTCATGGAGAAGCAAAGCCTGGTTCAAGCACTCTTCCACCTGTGAAATCAAAGACGAGCTTTATTGAAGCAGACAAGTACTTCCTACCGTTTGAGTTGGCATGCCAGTCGAAGTGCCCCAGGATTGTCAGTACATCTCTAGATTGTTTACAGGTCTGTATGAAGATGTTTCAACTGTCAACGAAAAATTTTGTTGATTTGAAGGGGGAAGTAACAGTAATGTGTAACAAATAATGTTGTTGATTTTGTTATTTTACCTTATTGTACACACAGTGAAGTCAACTATATATCTGACAATAGGTGAATATGCCCTATTTATAATGTAGTGTGTCTATGTTTATTTTTGTACATACGTATTACCACAGGCAGTTCCATTTTTGGATCAATTTTATCATGTTAGTGAACAACTGCCTGTTTTCACTTGTATATCTATGAAATGGACTACTATCAATAACCTAAATGAAAGACCTAAAAGAAAGTGAAGCTTCAGATTCACTAATTGCAGGTATATAGTTGCCAGTTTCCTTTTACTCTATTTATAATTGCAATAAAATATTGTAAATACTAGATGTCTAGTTTCTCAAAGCTCATTGGCACATACAATGTTTTCAGCGCAGAATTTAGGTATTGTTTTCTCCTGAGTGGCCTAGCAACAGCAAACTTGAACTCTATATTTATTTACATTGCCAGGCCCATCCATACATACCTGCTGTGCTGTCTCACTGTGATGCCTTGCTACTCTGTTCCTTGAAGCATGGGGAGGTCATGGGGATTTATAAATACTGTCATGCCTGAAGCGTTTGGAACAAAATATTGTTAATTTTGTAATATATTTAGTTTTGAAGTATTGAGGACCTAGAGAGAGAAAGATATAATAGAACATTTAAAAAGAGAAGACCAGCTAGTAGCTTAAATAGAAAGCATTTGTAGCCAGTTTATCTGGTATTAAAAACACGTGTGGTGATGACAGCTGAAGACTGGTGTGATGTGAGTGTTGGTTTTTTTAGAATCCTGTTTGTTTTAAAACATTATTAATTATTGAACCAAAAGCTTTAATGTTAAGCTTGTTGACAAACTTTGTATTGCAGTTGCTCAGTGAAAATTGAATAAATCTGGGGACCTTTTCTAAAAAAAAAATCCGTTATGTTTACTGAGAGTTGGGGTAAAATGTGCAGTTTTAGTTCCAATGTGCAAATTAAAGCTATCAAATACATTTATTTGTTCTAATGAAAAGCTGACTTATTTGTTTAAGCTTTTATTTATGTTTTTCTTCCTTCCAGAAACTTATAGCATATGGGCACCTGACAGGGAATGCTCCAGACAGTACAGCTCCAGGCAAAAAATTAATTGATAGAATTATTGAGACAATATGTGGCTGTTTTCAAGGTCCTCAAACAGATGAAGGGGTTCAACTACAAATAATAAAGGTAATACAATTAACCACTACTTCCAGAATTTATAGTGGTGACAACAGGAAGAGATCCATGACCTCAGAATTCAAAAGCAGAGATGTTTAATTTCTAAATATAATGATAGTTTTTAAATGCCTCGTTGATTCTGTTTGCTTGATATGGAAACTCCCTCTATTATGCTCCTTTCCCTACTTTTTGCCATTGTATGTCAGGTGAATTCATGTTTGTGACACAAAGTCTTGTGCATAGACCACTGGATGAAACTTCATTCACGGTAAATCAGTGGAGCCTCTCTAATTGTAAAGAATTACTATCAAATAATCTTGTACTCCCAGTGGGGAAGATGGTAAATAAGAAACAGATTTTTAAATCCATTTTGAAATTATTTCATGAAATGCAATTAGACCTGGCAGTCAGTTGTTACCATGGTAGCTTTGTGCTGCTGTGTCATAGATGCGTGCTTGAAAGAGGTCTAAGGTCTAAGGTTTCTTTCCATAGCGTACATAAACACTACATGTGGAATTTGTACAAATAAGTTTTTTGAGGGGATTCTGTTTTCTGGTTGCACTCGTTAATTATGGGAACTTACTGTGGGAAATTATACCAAATAATGGACCTTAGCTAAGGGAAATATCCCCATAGCAGTAATCTTTGAATGACTGTGATGTGAGTGAGCAGTAGCGAAAAATACAGTAAAAAGCAGTTAAAAGGAATGGAGTGTTTATTAGCTCATATTCTTGTATATAGGTGTCCTGAGGTGTTGATGTTCTTGCTGATTATATTTACTTGTTTTACGGCAAAGATGGTACATTTTCCTCCTGTTCCTTTTCATTGCTCCAATCTTCCTTTTTTTGACTTCTCCAGCAGATGGTTGTTAAAAGTGTTTCTGCTCCTAGTTGTCTAGGTTTGTTGTTCCATTTTACCCAAGCATTTAAGACATCTTTCATCATGCAGGGGGAAGTTTTTGATGATTCTTATTTTCAAAGGCTGAAACCATTTTATCTCCCTTTTCCCTTCTCTCCAGATGCTTTCCTGTTCTGGTTCTTACAGGCCTTACTTAGCCTGTTACCTGGGCTAAGATGTTAACAAAATTAACTTCCTGCCTGAAAGGGGATGTCTGTGAGTTGGAATTCTTTCTGTCCAAGAAAACAGTTGAGAAAGTCAGCTCCTCAACAATTGGAAAATGCATTAAGTGTATAAACTAATTTAGTGCTTTCATTTTCTGACTGTTTAGACCTCACTAATTAGTATGTTGCAATTCCTGGCAAGCTGGAGAGTCTTGCTTTGGCTCCAAGTTTGTCCAGTGACTGTACACTATAAAAAGCATCAAAATAAATTATCTTAGTGAAGGCAGGAGCTTTTCACTTCCTCCATGGGCAATAATGAAACCTAATAGTCAGTCATACTGTATTAGGCTTCATAACTCTTTAGTTCCAGGCTGTGGACCCAGCTTCTCCAGTATGATTTGAAGGATGGATCGCGTGCCTTTTCAAACTGTTCTGCAGCAATTAGTATGTTCTCTGAGAAAGTTTAATTCCAACAGGGAGAAAGAAGGTAGCAGACCTGGGTCTCCCGCTTTTTGCACCGTCAGTTCCAAAATATTATTCATAACATGAGCAGTGCTTCTGTGTGGCAGCTACATCACCAGCACCACTGTAACATCAGAATGCTGATCAGAACACTGATCACTCCAGCACCTTCCTCCCTGGATGATTATCTCGGTTCTGCATGCTGAATAGACTGCCCTTATGTAGTGTGATGCCATCCACCCAAGGTCTGTGAGCTAAGGTTGGGTAAGAGTTCACACCTGAAGCTATTTGTCAGTTTCTAGAACACTTTCTAGTAGCAGAGTCATCTTAAGCATGTTCCCTGCAACCAGAGCAGCTTAGGCATTCTGAAATAACCTTTCTGCTGACCTGCAAGGAGCCAATCCTGCTGAGGAGTGTAGCTTTTCTCAGTGTAGGTATCTAAGCTTGGAGTTATGTCTGACGGTAGCCTTGACGGTGGGTGGGCAGCTTACCTTATTGGCCTGTTTCTGCTCATCTGTTCTCATGCTATGGTATTTGTGGTTTGTCCCCCTAAACTTCCTCCTGACACCTGCAGAGGTTTCGGTTGAAGTTGTATTTGTCTGGCCTTACTGTTCCTGAGTAACTACTACGTATGACAAAAAATAAGTTGCACAAAAAGAATAGGGGAGGGGAAGAGGATGGGGCATGAGATGAGCTGTGCTCATACGTGTTCTCTTTGCTTGGCATGCTGTATAGCAAGTATTTGTTATTATCTAGGTACTCTCCCAGCTTAACTCGATCATGTTTGCCAAAGAAAAAATGTTTGTATGTACTTGATAGCTGAAGTTTGAAAAATTTAATGTTATTTGAGTGACTGCTTATTGAGTCCTCCATGTGCAGTAAATTGTAAGGTCAGCCCCTCTACGTGTCGTCTTACAAAAAGTCATGCTCTCCATAGACCACTGCGTCAGTAGAGGAAGAAGAGTTGAAAAAAAAAAGTTTGAAACCAACTACAAATAAAGAAGGGTTGGCTTACAGAATGGGAGAACTGTCGGCGCTGACCACTTCTGAGGAATAAGGAGAATGGTTATAGGTGTGAAAGAATTTTACTGAAATTTGTGTGAAAGCAGATTCCAGAAGACCCTTAGAAAAATTTCTCAGTTCTGTTGTGTTCCAGTAGTTTGAAATGCTAACAAAATAACTTATTCATCTGCAGCATCCTGTAGTTGTGTGGTTATTATTTCCTATAAAAAGGTCATAGAAAGTTTAATTTTTCCTGCTGAATTTAAAGAACTGTGGATTATGTGGAAGGATTTGAGAATCAAAATAATGATGTGGGAGGGTTTGTTTTGGATTCTTCGTATTTTTAGGCATCCATCTGAAGTTCAAGGCTAGGACTGGTTACCTAACCTGCAAATGCTGTCAGGCTGGTTGTAGTTTCGCTTTTTTAGAGGATTACACTTGGCTGGGCTTCTGTTTTGCAAAACACATATCCATTGGTTCTAGCTCATTTTGAACACCTAGTCTCTTGGTGGTAAAAGCCAAACATAACTTTATGATCTACATATGCTTTATAAAGTATATACATTCTTTATATCCTCTTCCACAGGACTCCTACTGGCACATAGTTCTGTTCTTTTGCAGTCTCCACAGTCCTAATCCTTCATGTTTCCACACTGGCAGCTGGCTGCATGCTTGTGAATGGTGGATTTTTTTTAAAGATTAATCTTAAGTGGAAAAAAAATAGTTTAAATACTAGGTGTTAACTAAGAATCCAGTATTACTGAAATCTGGTGTAGAATCTAGGATACAACACTGATTTTAAATCACTGTCTTGACTGTGAAAGTGTTATGGAAGTAAACACCGTGTTTTTCTATTTTTCACATCTTTACAGTGTATTTCCTTAAGTCTTCAAAGTTGGTAAACTAGGTTAGGTAAAACAGGTCTCTAACGCTATGGTGAATGTGTAACATATGATTAAGTAATTTGGAAATAGTAAAGCAGGACATCATCTCACAAAGAAAATATGGCTTGGACAAACATTGTATTCTGTGTGATTTTGGTGTCGTTCGTGTTGAAAAATGATTTATCCTTGAAGGTTGTTCAATGCTTTTGCTGCCCTGTGGTTTAAGTACTTCTGTCTCCTGTGTTTTTACAAAAGCCAGTTCCTAGTTAAGACATTATTTCTTTATAAATTAATGTTCGGACTTCACAGAGAGTATTTGATATTTAAAAAAAAAAAAAAAAGATAATGCTCTTCTTTAAAATGTATTTATTTATAGTTTAAAATAACCCTATAGCCTTTCTCAAAGAAAACTGAATGATGTGGTTCCAGTGGCCAGTCCACTACAGAGAAGCATTAGGGCCGTTGTGTTTTATGTTGTGTCTCCAGAGCTTGAGAGTCCCCAGACAACTGAATTACGGTATTTTGCCCCAAGAAGGTCTGTGCTGATCAGATGACTGCTATACAGTGTCATAAATCTTCCAAAGATAACATAGTTAGCTGAGAGGACGAAAAGAATGAGCTCAGTTGAAAACTAAGCTTTCTAGCAGTATGTATGTAGGTGTACCTGCCTCTCGTGTGTTCTTAAATCACTTCTCCTGCTATTCGTTTCTTTTACCGTAACCATTCTGTTCTTGCAGAGTATTCAGTGTGAAAGGAATGAAAAGTTTACAGGTGCAGATAGATGCTGAATGTTTTTTCAGTAGAGAATGTTAATTTTGTTTACCTTCTAAACTAAGTTAGTTCTGCATCACAAATTACAGTACTTCCCGTACTGATCTAATATACTCGTTTTGCATAATAGTAAATGCACTAAATATGCAAACGTGCTCCAGGCTGAAGGAAAAACAACGTGGATGTCACGGAAATAAGGTAATTTGTAACTCAAATGATCCTGAAGATTCTTCTCCTTACCCAAACCCGCCTGATGGTTGTTCATAAAAATAAACAAGCTTCGTTTCTGTGAGCTAGGTAGAGGCACAAAACAATAGGGTCTCTATCAAGCACAGAACAATAGGTGTGAACAGTTGGAAGGAAAGCACAAGGAAACGATCTCACAGTCAGGATGATAGCTGGTAGTCTCAGGACAAGGAGAGCTTGATTGCTGTTGCTATTTTTTCAGGCTTTGTGACAGAGAAAGTTTTTATGGAAGGACCTGAAGAATAATAAGGTAGTGCTGACAGTCTGTGTACAAAGATTTCCTTCTATGCCTACAGAAGAGCAAAAGGGAGTAATGCAGTAAAGTATGCATTTTTTTAATCATCTCTCCTTAGCGTACACTGAAGATACTTGAATGAAAGCAGGTAAAGCTAAGTGTGCCCAGAAGGAATGGGAACTTGGCTGCAAATCTTTACCTTACTGGAAAAGAGCAACCTAATGCTGCAGCTCCACAGTCAGCAGAGCCAACCCAGGAGCTTGCTGTTGTGACCCTTGCAGAGAGGCATTTTTCTGTTTAGGTTTTGCTCCCAGCTGTTGCCCTTGCCCAACCTCATTCCTTCTTCTGACGTGAATTTAATACGCTAAACCAGTTAAACTAAATTTAAAACACAACAAAACAAGCACCACCAGAAAAGGTAGGGGGATGGGTGTTTTGGTTTAGTTTATTATTATTTTTTAATTGTATTAATATATTGTCATTAAAATGGCAGAGGTGGCTTCTTGCCCCAGACCTGTTGCCAAGGAAGCAGTGAAGTAAGGGTGTGGCTGGGAGAAAGTTTTTGTTGTTCCACTTCTCAAGGACCTACATCCCCAAGTAGCAATTGGAGACTTTGTATGATCCCACTGAACTGGGGACTGTTGCTACAGTGATTGTCTTCTACTCACTGGACTCCCCTGTCTCCCCTGTGTTGGATGTAGTAGCTGTTGGCCACAGAGAAAGGTCAGAGAGTAATCTGATGAAAACTGGCATGTGAGAAAGGGAAGGATGATTATTTTAACAGATGAGCTGACAGGTTTCAAAGGAGCAGTACTGTTGCTCCTGACGGTAGCCTGTGGTTTCTCAGGGTTAGTTGTCACAGCAGTTGTGGTAAGGGTGTGCTTATCGATGACATAGAATGAGGAGACATTATCACAGAATCACAGAATAGTCTAGGTGGGAAGAGACCTCCAAGATCACCGAGTCCAACCTCTGACCTAACGCTAACAAATCTTCCACTAAACCATATCCCTAAGCTCTACATCTAAACGTCTTTTAAAGACCTCCAGGGATGGTGACTCAACCACTTCCCTGGGCAGCCTATTCCAGTGCCTAACAACCCATTCAGTAAAGAAGTTCTTCCTAATATCCAACCTAAATGTTATGTAGGGCATGACATCATGTTGAACCCTTAATGAAAGATCAAAGTTAGAAATGCCTATCAGTTTACAGTTACGTATGGTAGTCATTAGGGTTCATTTTCTCAAGTGCCTGAGAAGGAAAGAAAGCCAGAGGAGTGGCCGTCAGGACCTCTTGTACGCATGTTGAGCTCACTAATAGTTAGGTGTCTGTGAGGAGATTCCCTGCTGGTAAGACTGATTTCTCAGTTGGCATAGAGGATGGAGTTATTCAGTGAATTTGTGGTAATGTGTTGGACTGTCAGGAGGAAAGTGCCTCTATGTACGTACCTTTCTTGCCTCCACACTTCCTTACCAGGTGGAGTGAAAAGAACCAAGCTCTAGTAGTCATAACACACATACTGAAGAAATTTATAAAATTCAAGCTGTTGAGCCAACTAAAACAGCACATAATCCATCTGTAGCCTTGTCAACTTTTTCTACTAGTAAGCATTATCTCCTATTACTAAAAGATAAAAAACTAAGACTTCAGTGAACTGCAATGCAAGTTAAAATTGGACTTTCAAATAGCAGATCGTTTGTCACCTGAGTTTAACAAGGCTGACAACAGCAAGCTGTTGTGACTTGTGGCTTTGTGATCATAGTAGTGCTTTGGTAAAGAGGAGGAAAAAAAGAGCAGAGCTGTCTGTGCCTGGGCTCCACTTGTTTAGGTTGTCCTCTCAAGAGTTGCTGATATTACTTTTTTTAAACTAGCATAGACAAAGTTCTTCAAGGTTATTCCTCTTTCAGAATTATGAATTAAAGTTTTATGGAGCTGTCTGTGGTGACCTCTCAGGACTTCTCATTCAGTGATACACACAACTTCAAAAGCAGAGCGCTAAAATACCTGCGGGTGTACAGCCTTTCTAGCCAGATGGGAGAGTACAGGATCTAGTCTCTGGGAGCTACCCGCCTGCAGGTTGGCCACATGTAGGGGGCAGTTGGAGAGGTTAGCAGAGCTGTGACTGATACGAGGAGCTCTGGGGGTAAATTTGGGAGTGTGACCGCACTCTAATACAGAGAATGTAGGTATGTTACACGAACGGAAGAGACATGCAAATATAAAGAATGGGATTCAGCATGTTTTAACTCGGTATCTCAGTACGCAAGTCTCATGAAGCCACCGGAAACTCCTAGAAGTAAGGGAGAAGTGGAACAGTACAAAGTACTTAATGAAAGATAGGGAAAATACAGTACATAGAAGTAGGTGTGCTGTGGCAGTATAGAATACATTTATATGGGGGGGAGAAGGGAACAGACAGGTGGTGAATATTTTAAATATATTATAAATAGGGTTTGGCAGCAGATTTTATTTTGGTGGCACTGGATTTTGTTACAGCTTTTATATGTCCTCATCCCTAAATTATGCTTTCCAGTAGCAGAAGCAGGGTGTGGAAAGTTCTATGGAGATACTGAATTGTTGCACAGAGAGGGTTGGAATTCAGGATGATGATAGGAATTTCAATTTACCCCTTTCTGGTTTTTAGAAGGTCGGTCAGTGACATGTAAACTGAATTTTGGGAGGAGAAATAGTATCAGTGATGGGAGACTTCAGTTCGTTTAATGAAACTTGTCTACAGTTTGTCTGCCGTGTGGTTTATTTATCTTGGTTGGTCGTGTGTTTTTTCATGTTTTCTTTTGTTTTTATTTCATTATTAATTTAAAGAAAAGTTTTCTAGTGACAGTTAGGTACTACTAGTTCGTAGATGGTAGCATGAGACGCTGTTTAATGGTCATGCAGATAAGCATACTTTCTCCAGTAAGAACTGTAAGCACAGTCACCCATATGTGTGCCTCCACTGATGAGAAAACTATGGCACCACAGGTAGAATAACAAGGGACCTTCAGCAATCTGGTTATCCAGGAGCAGAAGTCGTGTCTCTTGAGTGGCCGCTCAGTGAGATGGGTCTCTGATTTTTAGTGTTTGAGTCAGAGATGGGTGCTCTATCTCCGCTTGGTACTGTGTGTGGACAGGGATGCTGATGATCCTGTGAGTGAAATTAGGCATGGTTTGATGAATAAATTACACAGCAGTTCAAATAACTGTTGTGCTTAACTTTGATTAAAGGTTAACTTGGAAAGGAATTTTTAACTTTAATCCAGTGTACGAGCTTTCTGGTGCTTCCAGTGTTACCTTCCCTAAACATCCCATTTAATTGTTAACTCTGTCAACGTTGCATAAAGTTGCAAAGTTGCAATGCATAAAACTCTTCCCTGTTTTCTGGCACCTTCTTCTGGAGTATGGTGATCAGTGTACAGGATTGTGCTGTTGTGAACCGGGCTCTTCCCTTTCCTTCTGCTTTCCCACACACTCTTCTGACAGTGTTTGTGCACCTAGTCCTCAGCTTTACCTGTCTCTGTTTCTGCTCTTCAGTCCAGCATGCCTCTGCCTCACGTGTTCTTTAATTCTTTATTACTTGATCTTTCAGGAGCACGTTTGCATATTTTTTTTGTAAAGTAAAAGAAGCAGATACTAGCTCAAGTGGAAAGAAGTGAATTTCTGTGGAGAAAGCAATAAAATATTCTAACATATCCAAAAATAATATTTAGAAAGTGTGATTGTTGCACTCGTAGCTGCCTAATTGTATACTTAGTTTCTGTTCTTCAGATTTATATTTATTTGTAAAACAACTTTTGGACAATTTGGGTGGCTTTCTGTGTTTTCATGGGTAGTTTGTCATTTACGTTCTGTGTTTAGAAAATGGTAGGGTGGTTTTACTAGCCACCTGATAACTCCACTGGTTACTTACTGCTAATACATGCTATGAAACACATTTCCTATAGACACTGATTAAAACACTCTGCTTAGTATATGTTAACAAAACTGGTATGTATGATGTTCTGATATG
This sequence comes from Oxyura jamaicensis, assembly GCF_011077185.1. NCBI lineage: Eukaryota > Metazoa > Chordata > Aves > Anseriformes > Anatidae > Oxyura > Oxyura jamaicensis. The sequence continues at coordinate 123,097,705 of NC_048894.1, read as the reverse complement.
GCTAAAAAATTCCTTGAAAAACTTAATTAATTTACAGCTAAAGATAGGTACTTATTCATATTTTAAAAGTAACCCAAAACTGATGTTTATTAATTTGCAGACTGTGACTAGAAAATTTTGACTGAAAAATGTGTTTGTTTATTTAGGCTTTGCAGACTATTTCTTTGACTGGAAAAATGTGTGTTTGTTTATTTAGGCTTTGCTCACTGCAGTAACATCTCAACACATCGAAATCCACGAAGGAACAGTGCTGCAAGCTGTAAGAACATGTTACAATATCTACCTAGCAAGCAAAAATCTCATAAATCAAACCACAGCCAAGGCCACTCTAACGCAAATGCTGAATGTCATATTTGCACGTATGGAAAATCAAGCAGTGAGTATCTCAATATTTTTATGTAGAAAATAGTTCTTAGAAGCAAAATAGGTTGAGAAATTTGTTTTGTCATTACTATTAAAGCTTCTGGGCTTTCCTAACTTACGTAACTTCGAAAAAGAATCCAATGTATTATTCTTTCTGCATTTTACTCTCTGAAATAGGTGTGAAATGTGCTGGGGGGAGGGGTGTTGTATAGGATTAAAAATTCTGAGAGTGGGCCTCTATATTTAATGGATGTATTCGACTTCAGTTTCTCTTCTCAGGCTGACAAGAAGTGCCACACAACCTGCTTAATGCTGTATATAGAATAATTTAGCTTTAGTGAAATACTCAAATGTTGTGATGATAAATACTGAAGAAATAATTCATAATTAAAACAAATACAACAAAAACCAAAAGACAGAACCCTTCCAAGTCATGTAATCATTTACTTTTTTTTAATGCTTTAATGTGGAGTAGTCACTGATACTTGTGTCCGTGAAATTGTTGTAGTGAGTGGTCAGTGGGAACACCACCAGCGTGTCTTGTGGCTTCCACTGCTCATAATAAAGATCAGTAAGGCAAAGTGATTGTCCTGTTCCTTTTAAAAAACAAGAACAACAAAAGTGGATGCTCAGATTGGAAAGCCGCTTGAATTCTTAGCTAGTTGTAGAAGTAATTCCGCTGTACTACTACAAACTCATAAGTTTTCTTTAAGAGTATATAGTGGATTGAAGATGGTATTTGACTCCTTCTCAGAAGCAACTGGTTACTGGAAGCAATGCCATCACAATCAGATTTATGATATATTTATGATAAGAAATCGCAAAAGCCATCCAGTTACATGAGTGCTTTGGGAAATCAGTGTAGTTGCTGTCTTTTTAACCAACTCATTAAAGAAAAGGGTTATTATTATCCTACACTGGAAGTCTGTTTTTGCCCAACTTTAAGTCTAGTCTTCATGCAAGCTGATCAGCTGTTTTGCTTGTTCAGCATGCTCTGGGCAACTTTTTTAATATGATAGCTACCAAAGGATGGAAGGAATTATTTAAGCTGTAACTTGAAAGGTAGTATCTACTCAGGGCACCCCAAAAGATGCAGCACAGAAAGCTTTAAGTGGAAGAGTAAAGGGCTGAGATCATGCTAGCCAAAATAACAGTATAAACAGTTAGAAAACTTTTGGTGAACACTGGTCTCTGCAGGGATACAAAGCCAGTCGTTAGAGCATCACCTCAAAGGACACCCAGCTTTGGTTTGACTTCAGTAACTGTTGTCCTAGTCTGTTAGACAAATTACAGAGTCTCTTCGCTTCCCAGAGATTCCAGTGTGAGAAATAATGAAATTCAAAATAGCCTTTGTCTTTTGGTTTTTGTTTTTTTGGCATGACAGTTTCTTCCTAAGGATCTGTATTCTGAAGCTGTGTGGAAGTGCAGCCCTTCTTCTCACTTTTAACTCCTGTTTTTTCTTTCTTTTTTTCTGTATGTTCAGTCAGTTTGGTACTTTTTTTTCCTTAACACCCAGGTTTGCAGGATGGGAGAAAATTAATCTTAAGTTTTCCTATGTGTTTCTATAAGTGAGAGCTTTAAAAATAAGAAATTGCCCTTTATGTTTCTCCATACAAGCCTTGTATATTGTCGCATCTCCTGACTGAACTTCCTTGTTGGACACCTTGTTGGACAGGCAGACAACTCTTCCTCGTATACTGGATGTACTTTTGTCATCCATTATGCATAGTGAAGATACAGTAAGTGTAAATGTTCATAGTTGGGAAGCAGCCCTCTTGCAAAGACTTAGCCTGATGTTACATTTTTTCGTAGTAACACAAATGGTACGTGTGCTTAAACTATTACAGGTTTATGAAGGCAATGTTTAAGCAGAGCCTATAGAGATTCCATGTTTACTAAATAACATATGCGATGTGTATATAGCTCATTGTTTTGTTTTGATGATAAAATTTTTGTGTAATTGCAATGTATTTCTAGCTTCAGGAAGCCAAACAGATGGAAAAGGAAAGACACAGACAGCAACACCATCTACAGCAGTCTCCAGTAAGCCATCATGAGCCTGAGTCACCTCAGTTGAGACATATTCCAACACAGACTGATCAGCTGTCTAAAGAACATGAGAGAGAGCTTGACCACAACACAAATGATGTGGACAAGAACCTTCACGAGGATTTAGAGGCAGAAAATGGATCAGATATTTCTATTGCTGAGAATGAACAGACAGAAGCCGACCAAGCCACAGCAGCAGAAAGTAATCAGTGTGTATTTCTGTTTCATGGAGGGAGGGAAAAGGTCTGTAAAAAGAAAGGCTGAGGACTGTCTTTTTTCACCTCCCAAGCCTGGAGTCAGGCATACAGATATTTTTTAATAATTGAGTATAGTCCTTGTTATCACTGTTGAGCTTTATCACAGGTATCCCTTAATCTTAGGCTCTTGTACTCTTGTAGCAAAGATACCTCTTTGCACCTGTGTGATGTTGTGAAAGTTCTGAAAATAACAGCTCAAAGCCAGCAGCTTTTGGTGTTTAATGTATGTGAAAATACAAAATGGATGTATTTGTCTTTTGTTGGCGTAGGCCTGTGTATTGTTTACCATTTACAAGTTAAACACTGGAATGTTTGTGTGCTCTACAAATATTGTTCAAAACATCTAGACACTATGTTGTTGTTTTTGTAATGTATACTCTTCTATTAGTAGATTTGTAATTGAATTTTTAAGTATTAAATGCAAGTAAAATATTTCCTTAATTTATTAATTTCTCAGTATTACATTTTTTTTTTCTTTTAAGATCTTTCTAAAGCTGATGGAGGAACGTTTGATGGTGAAAGCAATGAGTGTGAAGAGAAGGCGCAAGAAATTGTGGAAAGTATTGTGCAGGAAATGGTGAACATAGTAGCTGGAGGTATTACATTAGTATATGACTGCAGTATGAATCTTGACATTAAATATCATTTTAACATGAATATTTAACTAAAATGCATCATTATTTATATAATATTTATATGCTAAAGAAAATAGTTTCAGTTGTCTGACCTTAGCTGCGTGTTATTTAGCAATAAAATGGGCAAGATTTCATGCATTAATTTACACTTTCTATACTGAAGACGAATGTTATGTAAAAAAAAAAAGAATCTAGCTTGTTTTATTTTTCTGTTTTGTTCCTGCATAATCTCTTCAAAAATGGGCCCGTCTCTGTAGTAGCAGTAAAGCATTAGATTTTGAGTTTGTTGAGAGCTATATATATAATCTTTGACGTTTTCTTTCCTGATGCTTAGAATAGTGAACCTGGCAATGTAAAGTTCTAAGTTGGTTTTGATCATAATTTTCACTATTTGTAGTGTGTTTTTTTTAGTTATATGAAGCCATATAAATTCTACCTTCAGCTTCTCTTTGTGGTACTTTCGCTTCTGGTAGCTTTTGTATTTAAACATTTGATTTAAGCTCTTTTTACCTTGCATTCTTACTTAACCTTTGTTATAATTTTTTTCCTTTTCTGCTAGATATAGAAGGGACTGCTGAAAGTGCAAGTGGTGATGGCACGATTGTAACATTAGAGGACGGCAGTGACAGTGAAAACATTCAGGCAAATGGAATTCCAGGAACTCCAATTTCTGTTGCTTATACACCATCTTTACCAGATGACAGATTATCTGTCTCTTCCAATGATACTCAGGTACAGGCAGGTATAAATCAGGAAATACTGAAAAAGAGTAGAATATTTTAAGTATTGTCCAACACTTGTGCAGAGAATGATTGATAGAAGTCCGTAAAATGAGTTACTCAGATGAGTTATTGTGGTGTTCTAAACATTATTTTGTTTTAGTGCCGTATATAAATACATTTTTTGTAAATAAATATTTGTATGTGATGGCTTTTTTTTTAATCCTGACTACCATATTTTTAGCTGCAGTGTTTCAAGATTAGAGAACTCCTAGGTTTTTCAAACTTCCTAAGAAACAATAAAACTAGCATTCAAATACACGTTTAGTAAGGAGTGTAACCTGTTATAGACATACTTGTATAATTTTCACATGCATTTTTCACATGATAAATATAAATTTCAAGACCCTAGCATGCTGTACTGCTATGATTCTGGATAAAAAGCTTTGTCTGATAAGGTTTGATTTCCATTAAGGAAAAAGATAGGAGAACACACTACTTCTGTGGTATCAGATAACAGCATATGCACAGTAGGGTCGGCATATGACGGAGGGTCTTTGCTATCAAAGTACTGAATAATTATGTCTGGGGATAATAGATTGCAAGCTTGAAAAGCAACAGTCACACATGCCATATAAGTAGAAGATTAAGCATTTTGCAGATGTAAGGAACAATACCAAATGACATGAACTTAGAGCGATATATCATACAATAGAAGTATTGCCAGATGTATGTTGCCACAGATACGTAACTGCTTGCATTCTATTGGAATGTCAGTCATTTTTCTTAAAGTAGTTATCTACTGAAAATGACTGAAGGCAGTTCTCTTGCAAGTTGTCTTATTTAAACTTGACCCATATAGCTTCATGAGTCTTAATGTAATTCTGGATTTTTATCAAGATAGGAAATTTTATTAGGGAGTTTATTCATTTTAACTGGACTGCAGAATTATTTTTTGTTTTAATTTAGTCTTGAGACCATAAATCTATAGTGAACTGGTTATATTTGTATATCTTAACTTCTTGTTGCTAGGAGGTGGGGATTTCCCTACACACCCTGCTAATGCAAAATGGAATACTGAAATATGTTAACTTCTTTAGGAATCTGGAAATTCTTCAGGACCTACACCTGGTGCTAAGTTTTCCCACATTTTACAAAAGGATGCCTTCCTTGTATTCAGGTCACTGTGTAAACTCTCCATGAAGCCCCTGTCAGATGGACCACCAGATCCAAAGTAAGCAGAATTAAGAATTCTCATAACAAATCTTATTTAAATTTGAAAATAAAAATAAGTTATTTTAAACGTTTTTGAGACTCCCCTGTTATTGAGAGAATAATGGTATGGTTAACAAACCTTGAAACTTTGAAATGGTACTTTCTGTGTTCTAATACATTTTTTTTGTATGTTAAATGAAAGCATTGCTATTACCCATCTACTATTTAGAAGTTTCTTAATAATGCCTACACTGCCTATAAGTGCATCATGCTCTTCCTAGTTCCTCTGTATAATGCTTTTCAGTGGGGTCTGTAAAGAAGGTCTTAAGTCGTTCCTGATCTCAACTATTGTTACTCTGCTTTTAAGTAATACATAGGTTTATAACCATTGTCACTTACACCCCACAAGCTCTTTTCTTTTACATGTTGGGTATCCAGTACATGTACCCAACTGTACTTCATCTTAATAAAATCTCTTTGCGTTGAACTAGTATTATGACAAGTTGGTTGTGTGGTGTGTTCTGTTCTCTAGCTCAGGTTGGACACTTGGCAGCTGCCTTAACCAAAGCACAAATGTTTTGCAAACAAAGTCTATATTTACCTGGTTTGAAAATCTTGCCCTTTGACTGAAGATCCCCTGTTTTCAGTTTGGCTTAGAGAATTGTTTGCTGCAAAACAACAACAAAAAATGTCCTCTATGTTTGGGTGCCAATATTAGAATTTCTGTTCAAAAGCACTTTTTTTTTCTGATCTTGTATGGAATCCATATGCCTCTTTTTTTTTTTTTTTTGCATGTTAGAAAAATTTAGTACTAATTTTCAAGAAGATTGCTTTTTTGTTCCTAAGATACTAAAACTGTAAAATGAGCACTGATGAAAATGAAAGGCCCAAAATCCTTTAAAATAAAGTCACGTTTACTGTTCCAGGGTCTAACTTCTAAATTAGGTAACTTTAAGACAGCTTAGTTTAATCACCAATATCAGTGTGATATTGGTGCTTAAAAAATCATAATATTATAATTTTCAGATCACCAATATTTTTTAATGTAGTAGAAAGGGTTTTGAACTGTTTATCTACTGATGTACTGTGGAAAGTCAGGACATTCAGGAGTGAAGATTGAAACATGACATTTTTCCTTGCTATTTTTTGAGAACTCATCTTCTAGGAAGTGCCATGAAAATCCTGTGGATTTAGTCAGCTCTCTGACACTAAGAATGTCCATTTATCAAAGGCTTTAATGGATTAGCTCACTCTGGAAGGGCAGCAATAGCTAATAAGGTACATGGAGCATCTCATATGAATCCATGGAGTCCCTGATGTTCATAGTAGACCTGATTAAGCTCTCCATCTAGAACAAATTGGAGGAAATGATGTTTAGGACAACAGGAATTATCTGCAAAGACATTCAAAGATGTCCTATGTTAGAAAAGCATCTAGAATTTTGCTGTGCTTCTGAGGCATTTATGGCTTTTTTGAACTATTATTATAAAGATGCTCTAATTGGAAAAGGAGGCATAGGGTATCTACAGAACTTAAATAAATAAATAAATCTGCCTGCCTCTTGACAGTGAAATTAGCCATGAGGTGTTTAATGAAACTATTTTAAAATTGTAGCTAACTGAACATGGAGCTTTAATGTAGTCACAAGGCTGAGAGTTGAGATCAAGACTGTGCTCCTTGGGAACTTGCTGATGTATTTGCTTCCTTTTTCCCTACAATAAAATAAGATGTGGGAGAAATATTCTGAAGTTCGGTGCTCTAGATTTCAGTCCTTAAACTTGTTTTAAGTTAAGTAGGCTTATGCATCCCTAGAGAATGGATAAGGCCAACATATTTAGACTTGGGTTATGAGTTGATGCTCACTGGAAATGGTCAATATTTAATATTTTATTTACATTTTAGATTCTCTTTAAACTTAAATTCTTAAAATTAATAGCAAAGACAAGGTCGTGTGCTGTCTGTACTATTAATGCAATGTCACACAAAAATAAAGCCCTTTTATATCAAAGAAGAGTGTTATATTAGGCTACATGCAGTTGTGCAGTGCCTGAAGAAAGGCATTTTCGTGAAGAACGCATACTGACAGTTGTTTTGGGGCTTTTACATTGACTCTGGGGTCATTAGGAGGGACTAATGACCCCACTTACTTTGCCTGGCTACTTTAAAGTGTCTTCAGAAAATAAGTTTGGGATTATATCTCAGGCGTTTGAAATGGTGGCAAAGTTATTGTTTTTTCCAGCCCACTTTGTTGCCAGCATGCAGGAACCGTCAAGTTTATTCATATTTGTTATGAATTTGAACTTTTATTTTAGCCAGACTATTTTAATTAAGCTGGTATTTTTGCAGAATACAACAAATAATGAAGTATTATGTGTGTGACGTGTGGTGAGAAGAGATCCTTACCATATCTGGGCTGTACTATATGAAAAATGTCCTTTCATTGTTCCTCACGTTTCGTAACTGTCTTCTGTCAGTGGGTGGTGGTTCAACAAAAGCTGGGTTGTCTTTTTGGGAAAACCATTCCTGTCTGTACTTTTTTTTTGAGATGAGCAGAAGTGGGAAGGAGATTTGGGAGTCTGAGGAAAGAAAGCTTTCTCCCAGAATGCTATTTAAATGGCATTATATTTTCATAGATACAGATTTCCGTCCTCTACACGTTTTTGTTGTTTTTTTGCCATAAATAGTAGCTCTGTTCTGACACGAAATCTAGCTTTTTTCAGTCTGTAATGAAGCATGGTGTTAACGTGGAGCTCTTGACTACACTACAGTTGCCTGATTTTGCTAATGCCACACTTAAAATAGGCACGTTATGCATCCTAGCTGCTCTCGGAGTGGGATGGGGCCAGTGACTGATACGTAATGTAAAATACCACATTTAGAGGAAAGAGATGTCAGTGCTGGGAGGAAGTAGGTCAAGCAGTTACAGCTGTTGTCCTTCAGCTCTCTTCCCATGCTGGTGAAAATAAGAGGAGAATGAATTTCTAAAGTCACTTCTCACCTTTCAGTACTCAGGATTCTGTAGATACAATGGATCTTTTATATGGGATCTTCCAAACCCTATTAAAAAGGGGGGAAAAAAAAGTACTCCCTTCATCCTCTGACTAAGAAAGAACAACATTGCCTGCTGTTGCCATTGTTAATAGGTGTGCTGTGCTACAGAAGAGGGGCTTGGTAGTAGTGGTAGGAAACAGTATCTGTTAAAGGTTATTCTTGCCCACCCTCTTGGCTGAAGGGTGACCAGTTTAACATAAAAAATCATCTTTTTACGACTCCTTCTGTATCATATTTTTTTCAAATTTGTGTTTATTTCATGAGTGTTCCACATAAAAAGTCATTGTGGTTTATTGATTTCTCAAAAAAATGTTTGTTTGTTTTATGACTTACCTTGGGCTAATATATGCTGTATTATTTTTTTTCCAGATCTCATGAACTGCGATCAAAGATTCTTTCTTTGCAGTTGCTTCTGTCCATTCTGCAAAATGCAGGACCTGTCTTCAGGACAAATGAGATGTTCATTAATGCTATTAAGCAGTATCTTTGTGTTGCACTGTCAAAAAATGGAGTCTCATCAGTTCCAGAAGTTTTTGAACTTTCACTTTCCATATTTCTTACCCTCCTCTCAAACTTCAAGACTCATCTAAAGATGCAGATCGAGGTATATTACATGACTTTCTAATTTTAAAGGGGGGGGGGGGAGAGGAGGGGTGTTAAGTTGGTATCCGTCTATATTGATATGTCTTGCTCAGAGAAATTTGTTTTTCTTCCTGAATCTCAGCTTTTGCATAAGGCTTGCCAGATTTACCCATGCACAGAAGCTCTTTCTCATCCAGTGGTAATGGGTGAAGTGCCCTTGAAACCCCATTTGAGTAAACCAGCAGCATTTCTTTTGATATACTTACAGATTAAATAAGATTTGCTCTGTAACATCAGAAGTGACACTTGAGGCAGTGACAAGTTCATTGGTGAAGTGGAAAGTGATGGGAGAACTTTTTTAGGGAGGGTTATTCAAAGGAAATAAAATCCATCATATTTTAACTTAAATATAAAATGAAGTCTCTAAAAAGAAGTAGGCCGTTTCATCAGTTAATAATAGACATTTACATAAAGTAATAATTTTTACTGTGTAAAATGTGCTTTGACTTACAAATTGTCTGTAAGATTTGTACAGATTGAAGTGTGGAAGCAGTGTGCGAAAAGATGCTGGGAATGTTGATGTTTGTTACAGGCCCTTGATTTCAGGGATTTCTTCTTTCATGGATGTCATTGTATGAGTTGGTGTCATGGTAGCTTCAGAAGAAGAACCTAATTTTCATAAGTTTGATGTTACTGATTAACTATTACAAAGTACAGGGGACAGCAGTTTCAAGAAACTTATTCTTTTTCCTGGTTGTGAATAAAGAATTCCTCTTTTTTCAGCTGCTGATCCTAAAGGTTATTCGGAAGATGTGGGTAGACAAGTAGATATCTTCACATTCAGTTTTTGTCTTGGAGCTGTAAGGAGAGCCATATGCTCTGGTTTACAATATGCAAAATCTATATATTTTGGGATTGAGGCAGTATTCTTCATCTGTTTAAGAAATTCTTGGCATATTTTAAAATATAATTTCAGATTCTGTTGCAAGTGACCCTCGTGGTCTTTTGACATAAGTTTTTAGCTAATGCTGTCCTTTGACAGTTAAAATAGTGGGTCTTACCTGAATTATTTTGTAATTGTATTTCTTAAATGGGTCACTAGATAAATTGGCAGTAATGTATGGACTAACTCAGACATACTTTCCCTTCCCCCCACTTTTATGCTTAAAGGTTTTCATGCAAATCCAGTCATGGGTATCAATGAATTTCAGGTGTCATTTGACTGTACCTACCATTTTTCAGCAACAGTGAATAAGCTATAATTTCTCTATTTTCAGTTGACCAAACTAAATAATGAGCTCTTTTCTGGTTTAATTTTATGGCATGCTAGAAATAGTGTCAACTCAACATTATTTGCAATAAGCGCTACATACTATTTTTAAATACCTAAATGTATGTAATTAGTACTGCTTGGAGAAATTGTTCATCCCAAAATACTCTTGTCCAAAGTTGATACCAAAAGTGAGAAGTCTGTGTAAGAAGCATTGAGATTTAAAGTGTCACCATAGAATGCAGCCCATGCAGCTGATTTCTCCTGCAGCTTAAAGATTTGGGTTTAGTTTTTATACCTGTGTTTAGTAAGGATCCTTATTAAAAAAGTAAGTGGGATTGCACTGCATGCATGTTTTTCCTCTAAGGAGGCCAACAAAATGTAAATTTTGCTAGTGAATTTTGCTTGGGGCAATACCCATACCATCAAAGATGTTTGCAAATCAATGCTGCCAGTTTTCCCCAAACATGTGACAAAGCAAAATTAGCCTTGTACTTATCTGTACCTGTCTAATAGCATGAAATCTCTGTAAGAATTCTGTCATACAGGAGATTATCTAATATTAAAAACAGGCTTAGTTACGTATTTGGATGTTTGCATGCTGCTCTCAGAGAACAGGAGCTTGAAGGCATGGGACTGTTGGCACCGTTTTAGAAGAGAAAGGTTGATAGATTTGGTAGCCACAACTGGCTGTGGAGAGGTGAGCTGTCAGAGGTGTAGAGCAGTGATGTAACGCTGCGTGGGATGGTGATGTAACACCATCAAGCAGTTCATATTTTGAGTTCATATGCTCTCACAGCTGTTGCTGCCGCTTAGGGAAGAAGGAAGAGAAAAAGCCTGCTGTAGCTGCTAAGCATGCTCAGCTGAAATATGCAGGCTATATAATACTAGTGTATCTGGTGAGGAACCAATTAAGAAAGGGAAAAATAGTCACTGTTCTGAATAAAAAGCATCTGCACTGAAGCAATTTCAGGGAAAACTACTGTCCATTTTGGAAGATGGTCATCTTATTAAAAAAATGCAACATGTCTGTTAATGCTGTGCCTGACCAGTGCTCATCTTACAACGATGTGATACTGTAGAGTGATTATTCTGTGTCAAGATGTTTCCCATTCTAATGATACTGATACTTTAAATTGGCATAATTTGCTCTTTATTACATCTGTGCCATATCATCACCTTTTGTGGTAAGGTAATAATCTCTTCTTTCCAAACCTCAAATGATACTAAACTCTAAGAGCAGCGTAGAATTCTTGTTAGACTAAACTGACATTCAGGATTTCACAGCACTGGTATGTAAGTAGTGATTTGAAGTCCTAATTTCAACATGTCAAACCTAAGTTGTTTTCCCACCTTTCTGCTTTTTCCCCTCTCTCCTGTCCTAGAATGCTTCTTTCATATTATCTGTATGCTTTCAGAATTATATGCATCAGAATATTAGCTGTCAAATTTCATTACAATGTTTGTAATAGATTTCTTTTTTCCTTTTCCTGGAATATTTCATAGGTATTCTTCAAAGAAATTTTCCTGTATATCTTGGAAACCTCTACTAGCTCATTTGATCATAAATGGATGGTTATACAAACTCTGACACGGATATGTGCAGGTACTAAGGACTGCTTGGCTCTGGTTTTTACATTTTTATGCTGAAGAACAAAACTGTACTTGCCTTTCAATGAGCTATGTAGTTTTTGTTCCAAGGCTGACAATGTCACTTTGTTTATAGATGCCCAGAGTGTAGTGGACATCTACGTGAACTATGATTGTGATTTGAATGCTGCAAACATATTTGAAAGGCTGGTTAATGACCTGTCTAAGATTGCTCAAGGAAGGGGTAGTCAGGAGCTTGGCATGTCTAATGTTCAGGTAAAAGAAATTCTGCCAAACTTTATGAAATTTCATGTTCCTTGGAATGATAAGTTAGGACTAAACTCTTCAGTCCACTAATGTATTTCTTTTTAAATCTATCTTAGGAATTAAGCTTGAGAAAGAAAGGATTGGAATGCTTAGTATCAATCTTGAAGTGTATGGTGGAGTGGAGTAAGGATCAGTATGTAAATCCCAATTCTCAGACAACACTTGGTAAGACATGAGATGCCCTTCTTATGGTTTTAGTAAAGTGATGCTGCAGGAATTTAGTGCATTTCTCCAGTATTTTGTTATTTTTAGTTCCTAGATTGGTAAAATCCCTGGGGGAGGTGCAATATTTGTATATTTTTGGGGGTAGACATTTCAGTATTTTTCAGTTGGTGTCATTTGAACAAGTTGTTTTTCTTAATTAGCTGAATCCCTGGAATGCTACTACATTGAAAATGACTAAATGCTGTTACTTCACACATTTCTAACTTTAAAGGGACTATTAAATGTACTTTGAAGCACTTCTAATTTCATATTGATTAAATTACTACTAAAGCAAGCCGGATGGGGAGTGGAAATTCTAAAGCTATGCGTTAAGAAATAAAAAATCAATGTTGCAAGCAGTGAAGTAACTAAATCATTACTTGCTTTAATCTTGTTTCTTTCAGACCTTAGATTAAAAGTCTTAAGGTTATACCAGAATTTTCAGATTAAGGGTTTAAAGTTGGTAGCTGAAGTACCAATTTAAAGTGGAAGTTGAAATTTAGACGTGGTTAGCACTGCTGTTGTTGAACTGAGAGCCCCAGATAGTTGGCTTATGTGATTATAAACACTTTAGGTGCTCAGTTTCAGAAGCTTCTAGTGTGGTTTACTTCATGTCAAAAGTAGCATTGGCCTTGAGAATAAAAAGATGTGTAACTAGATTTCTAAGTTCTGTTTTTTTCCCAAGTGCTTACAAATTATAGTTGTAACTTATGGCTTGAATTTCAGATACGTGATGTACTGCAAGAATCCTCCTTGATATATTGTAGTGATCTTTTGGTTATTTTCCCGACCAAAACAAAACCAGAACATTTATGTAAAAATAAAGAGGTCATTGAAAATAACTGTAGTAACTTTCAGAAGCCTTTGGAGAGGATTTCATCGATAATTGAAAAGTAACCTGTCATCTTAATTTCTTTTCTCTGTATGTATTTTTTATCTATATAATCCTTTTCAATTTATAGGCCAGGAAAAACCCACGGAACAAGACAACAATGAAACCAAACACCCTGAGACAATTAACAGATACGGAAGCTTAAATTCCTTGGATTCTACTGCTTCATCAGGAATTGGCAGTTACAGCACACAGATGTCTGGCACTGACAACCCAGAGCAGTTTGAGGTCCTAAAGCAACAAAAGGAAATAATAGAACAAGGAATTGACTTGTGAGTGCCCTTTTATCACCCATGGGAGGGTGGATTCTTTCGGAGCTATGAAGATTCCTGGGTTTTTCTTCCTTCTCCTCATAGATACTCATCTTGTGTTAGGAAAAAAACTCTGGATGTAACAGCACTTCCTCTGGTGAAAGAGTGCTGAATGGTGTCCCATTTGGAGCCTGTCAACAGTGTTTTGTGTTAACCTAATTCCTCACAGCTAGAAGATGAGTACTCTGAATGTTTGTTCTTTTTTCTCCAGACCTGCTTGTCTAAAAAATAAGACTTTTGTATTTGGATAAAAAGAACATTGAACTCATGTGATCAATTGAATGTTACCTATTTTACTGTACACATTACTGATGGAAGTGCCTATAGCTTAAGATATCGCTCCCTCCTAAATCATTAACTTCTCATAATTTGAACTGTAGGATAGTATAATTTCTCAGTGGGTTCTGACATGAATCTTCCATGTGATTTCAGCCTTGTCACCTCACCTCCGTGAGGTCAGTCTAAGCAAAAATAAGTTTTATGTATTAGAGTTTTCAGACCTTGAACAAACATGCCTTAGTCCTTTAGGATTTCATTTTCTTTCAGTTACGTGGTTCCTTGTCTAGTGCGTATCCATTCTTACGGGCACCTCTTTCATAGACTCATTTAGGTTGGTAAAGACCTCTGAGATTTTATAGTCAGACCTTAACTCATGGATTCCTAAAGTGGTTCATAGAGATTAAAACAAGAAACAACAAAGCAGAATTATTCTTTTCCAAACTAAGAATTTGCTAGGTTTGTGGAGTATTTTTTTTTCTTGATGGAGAGAACACTTTAAAATGTATAATTTATTATATATTTATCTATTTTTTATCTGTGTGTATATATATATTTGTATATATTTTGTGTATCTACATATATATGTATACACACATACACAGTTCTGGAACGTGCAGTAGGCATGGAATTCTAGTTGGTTTTGATTAGATCAGAGAAGAGCAGAAACTGCGCACCAAAGCAAATGATAGCGTTTAGCTGTCTTTAAGCAGACCTGCTTGGATGCTGTGCTGGCAGCTGTGTAGGAAAGAGAAAGAGGTGGCTATTTGCAGAGAAAAAAAAATCAAATGATGAAGGCAATAATCACAGAAGGGAGTAGCTTATTCCTATCTAATGAGTAGCTTGATAAAGGAAAAATACTTAACATACAGATTTTTGATATCTCAGCCAAAACTATTGAATCTTCTTTGATTAAGCAGGTAAGGTTTTGTGCATATACATAAAAGGGTTAACTCATTCTTTCCTGGTCTTGATTGTACAGATTCAATAAGAAACCAAAGAGGGGGATTCAGTACCTGCAAGAACAAGGAATGCTTGGCACTACCCCTGAAGATATTGCTCAGTTCTTGCATCAAGAGGAGAGATTAGATTCAGTAAGAAAATTGTTTTCCTGATGTTTTTTTTTTGCTTGCACTGATATTTTTTTATCAATTGCAAATCACGAGAGTGTTTAAAACACCTAATGTTCCTGTACAATGAGGAAAAAAAGGAAACTTTTCTCTCTTTCAAAATTTGTGAAGTCAAGGAATTTAAAACAATATGTGAGAGAGCTGTACCCTGTAGTATAAGCATCCTGCAGTTCAGTGGGGTGTAAAGGAAAAGACTGACCTACTTGAGCTGACTCAAGACTTGCTGGTGTTGCTAGGAGCAGTTTACTAAACTGTATTTACCTTAGTCCAGAAAGGGTCTGCTAGAATTAACTGCAGTTAATAGGCAGCTAAAAAGTAATGTGGCACTACAACATGAAAAGCATTTTTTCTGTCTCCCAATGGGAAGTTACTTAATCTAGATTCGTTCTTTGATATGATTTACAGCTAAAAGCTGTTGCTAGGTTTGGGAGGGTCCTGCAGTGTATGGCAGAGAAGGGTGGGAATATCTTATGTTGGTATTGTCAGGAAAGACACAGCTTTCTGAAACAGCAGTGTGCACCATTGTGCTTAATAGCCACCCTTTTTTAAATTTTTTCCGGGGAAAGGCTTGCATATAGCTTACGTATAGCATTGTAGCTGTGGCTGCAGTCACAAATCTCAATATTAAAATTTAGAATCAGCCATCAAAACAAAATTTTAACCTCAGTTTATACTGTTTATAACATAGACACATAGACATAGTTTATAACATAGACACCTTTATCTGAATGCGAGGTATTTTTCAGTGTGTTGTGTTGCATTGAGAGTTATCAGTGGGATGTATATGAGTACCAGCTACATATATTTAGGCATCACCTGCTGTTTTTTGAGGTTTGTACTGTAGTTCAGTAGCTTCCATTCCTACAGTAAGTTTCCTAACTACAAAGAGCATTACAGTAGGGAACTGACCACCGACTGTTAATACCGTCTTTTCCACACATGGAATGTATCTAGTTGAATAAAATTGTACATAAATAAAATCAGAGGAGAAAAGCAGGCATGTAGAGCATGTAAGAGAGCATTGGAATATATGGACAAAATACTTCACTTTGAAGAGTAGCAGAGAAACATCAGTATGTCTTCATTAACTGTGTATGAGCCTCTCTTTTTGTGGCACATGGGCATCATGAGTGTGTTCTTACTCACTTTCCTTTTTCCCAGTGTAAATATGCTAGTTTGTCTTTTCTATTCTTATTTTAGACTCAGGTTGGGGAGTTCCTGGGAGACAATGATAAATTTAACAAAGAAGTCATGTATGCATATGTAGACCAACACGACTTTTCAGGAAAGGATTTTGTTTCAGCTCTACGTATGTTTCTAGAAGGATTTCGTCTTCCAGGAGAGGCTCAAAAAATAGATCGCCTAATGGAGAAATTTGCTGCTAGATACTTAGAATGTAACCAAGGGTAAGCCATACTTTATCTTCAGAATTTCAGAAAGCTGAATAATAAGTAAAATTCATAATATGTTAAACTTGATGTTATTTTTCTTCTTTTTCAACTCAGGCAAACTCTTTTTGCTAGTGCAGATACTGCATATGTCTTAGCTTACTCAATCATCATGTTGACAACAGATCTTCACAGTCCACAGGTATGTTGCTAGAAGAGTATTTCTGTACTCTATGGATGTCTAACTTTCAGGCTTTGTGACAGTGTAGTTGTAAAAGCTTGATGTTCAATTTAACAGCAGTATGCATGTAAGAAATATGGTAGCTGAAGTTTGTACGCCTTTTAAATAACAGTATTGTTTTTCATGGATACTGGGGTTAAGTTGTTTTGATGAGTCCTTTCATAAAGTATTGATTCCCTACCCTGTGTTGAACACAACACTCAAAGTAGTGTTCTAGCCTACAGTCAAAGGCAGAACTTGTTTAATTGCTTACCTATTGATTTTAACACAGATCTGCTCCTAATTTCAGACAATTTGAAAAAGAATAATGCAGCCATATGTCAATAAATCTCACTTTTGCAGTGCATAATTTTCAAACTTGTAGTAATTAGCCATCATCGTTTATTTAAAAATAACTAAGTCTGGAAAAAGTAGTGAACACTGGAATTACATTTAAAATAGCCTGGTCTGTATGACAAAACAATTTAATTTTTTTTTTGATAACATATGGCTAATAAATCTGCAGATTTTATTTGAATGTTTGTGAGTGTTGTAATGCCCACATGTCTGTGGCTGACTTTGTAGATTTGTCAGTGTAGTCTTGCATAAAAACTTGTTTTGAGAGTCAGCAGGTTTCATCCTTCATGGTAACTACTCGTCTGTTTGGCTGCTGTGTAGGCAGCATTTTAACTGCAATGAACATGCCTCATGTTCATATTAATAGATTCCTTCTGGGTTTCAGGTTAAGAATAAGATGACAAAAGAACAGTATATTAAAATGAACAGAGGTATCAATGACAGTAAAGATCTCCCTGAAGAATATTTGTCTGCTATCTATAATGAAATAGCTGGAAAGAAGATTTCAATGAAAGAAACAAAGGAATTAACAATACCTACAAAATCCAGTAAGCAAAGTAAGTAATTGAAGCTAATGCTGGCACTCTATCTCCTGTTTAAAATGAGACATGAATGAAACCAGCTTGACTTGCATAACTCATAATTAGTCCTAACTTTTAATTTCATACCCTTTTTCTTTTAACACAAATGCATATGTTACCTTCAAACGTGTGTTAAGTGCAGCTGTTGATTTTTCACTTCCCTGTGCTACTGCATTTGCGGTTTTTAGTGCATTGACGATACAAATACGGGTTTAGCTGTTGACCAGCAACACAGAGAAGTGCATATGAGGATTTCATTGAATAGCAGTATTGTTGATAGGCACAGTGCAAAACAAACACAGTAGTTGTACCTTCTATTTCTGGAGTAAACACTGTGTTTCCCTTCAGATGAAGACGGCTTCTTCAAAAATATTGCATTCTTTCATTTACAGGGCCCTAATTTACTATACTTTTAAAATTAATTTTGTTTTCCTCTCTCAAATACCAGACAAAATTATTGTGTTTTGCACAATGTGGAGATTCAGATGTTATTCATTCTAGTTATATGGAGACTATTAAGAGACATGGCTTTTTGCCAGTGTAGCCAAATTTGTATGCTTTAAGCAAGTCCTAGATTAGTCTTATGAACAGGTTGTGTGCAGGAAAGTTGCTCCTGGAAAAAAGTACCCATGCAATTTTCAATAACAGTTGAACTACTAGTGTTTTTATTACAATATTAAAGAAGCTGCTTTATTCAGCTTCAGTTTCTCTTTGTTGATAAGATGGAGGTTCCATTACTGAAATGAAAAGGGGATAAATTAGTTCTCTCTAAGGAAAAGTATGTCCACTTATGTTGTTTTCTGTGCTATGAAGCTTCGATTCAGTGTGAATTTAGCTTAGTGGGTGTGATGTTTACGTTGTTAGTTGAGGTGACGGAGAAGGAATGCTTTTTGTGCAAACGTTTAAGCTTTCATATAGGATTTAAAATTCAGTTACTCTTCGTACATAAGCTTGCCTTAAGCTAAATTGTCAATGTTCTAAAGGAAATACTTCGGTTGTGTGGCAATTTCAGAAGTAAAGACAATTTTAAAAGCTATGTGTAAGTATGGCACTTAAATGTTTAAAATTCTATTATTCCTGAACACGTTGCTGCTAAAGATGCACAGATGTAAAGAGGAAAAAAATGTTTTTACAGGTGTTGCTAGTGAAAAACAGAGAAGACTGTTGTATAATCTGGAAATGGAACAAATGGCTAAGACAGCCAAGGCTCTTATGGAGGCAGTGAGCCATGTCCAGGCACCATTTACCAGTGCAACGCACCTGGAGCATGTGAGACCCATGTTTAAGGTGAGCTACGTGTTTAGATATCTAACCTAGTTTCTTCTTAATACAAAATGCTGACTGACACAACTTCTTGAAAATACTACCAAAGGTTTGTATCTGCTGTGTGTTGATTATTTTGTAAGTTATTTAACTTGTAACAGGAAAGGAAGGACTTCGAGCCTTCTCTCGCAGTTTCACTTACACTGGGATTTGAGAAGTTTCTATGCTGATAGAGGAAACTTTGGTTTAATAATGGGGCAGTTACAAAGAGTACGATGGGGGAATAAAAGTATAAAGAGTAGTTAAGAACTTGAAATAGAATTTTTATTTCATGTATACAGATGTAGTCAAAACAACCTCAGGCTCATTGAGTTTTTCCTGCTGCTCCTGTGTTTGTTTGTTGTTGTTGTTGTTTTAATTTGTATCATTCTAAACACCTGTCACTATCATTGTGTAGGTGCAAAGCTATGTGCAATCCCAATACCTTTTTAATACCGATGCTTACTATTTGTAGTTATAAAGTGTGTTTGATAGCTTACTGTGTCTGAGAATGCTGTTGGGATGCTCTCTGGCATAACTAATTCATTTTGGTAAGTGGATGCTGGAAGAGATTGTTGTGCTTTCACCATGTGCTCTCATTCGCTGCCCTTGTCCCAGTAGTGGTGCTCATATGACCCCTTTGTGAACTGCTCCATGGAGTTGAATTCTCAGAAGATCACCATTACACCATTACAAGAAACACATAGCTCCCTGAAAAGGTGTGCTGTGAAGTCAGATTGAGCTCTGGGCCCTGGCTAAAGAGGGAATGAGCAGGTAGCTGTAAGACCGTTGTCTGTGAGGCAAAATTCTAAGTTCGTATCACCATATTAATAAAAGTAGGTTAGTACTCTGTACAGAATAATGCTGCATGAAACCCTTGCTTAAGATCCGGTTTCTGAGGTCACTTAGCAGAGGTATGCTGTACGTGGTTTCTCTCTACTGTCTTCCTTAGGGCTGAAATTAACTTGTGTACAGGCATCTACAATGCTAACAGATTTTTTTCCCCTCAAAATACCAGCCCTGTTACTCTCTAACATTACTACCTTTTACTATCTGAAAAGGACATTCGCAAAATCCATATTTATTTTTTTCAGAGGAGCTAACTATGAAGCATGTGGGTAAATTAACACCCTAAACATGTTTTGTG
Source organism: Oxyura jamaicensis (assembly GCF_011077185.1). Classification (NCBI taxonomy): domain Eukaryota; kingdom Metazoa; phylum Chordata; class Aves; order Anseriformes; family Anatidae; genus Oxyura; species Oxyura jamaicensis. The sequence continues at coordinate 123,077,839 of NC_048894.1, read as the reverse complement.
AAGGTGATAAGAGAAGTTCTCTTGCTTTAGGATGTTCGTACACTAACGTACTGATGACAGTGTTATATGTTGAAGTGAGAACTGTCTTCTCAAAAGTGAGAGCTGTGGATGTTATGTATATCTAATCCTGCATTGTTTATTTAGACTATTTAATTCAGTTTGCAGCAAACACTTTATAGATACCTCCTTCACCCATTGATACTACAGTAAAACTTAACATTAATAGTTTATTTAGAAATAGATTTACCAAATGATTAAACAACAACAAAACGTAGTTTATGTAACCATCTAAGCACATCCCAAAATCAAATGCATACTTTAGAAGATTGATTTTCACCTTTAATGACAAAACTGAGGTAAATAACAGCCTAAATCTAGTTATACAGCGTATCATGCAGACCTCTGAAGAGCACCTAACAGAGGAAAGTGTTTCAGTTTGGCAATATTTCATGTTAGTTTTGTTTTCATTAGGAATGAAAAGTAAAAGGGGGGGGGAGGAGTACAAGAAAAGAAACACACACTTCTGGAATGTGCATCAGCAAATTAAGTCCTGGATCTAGAAGTTCGTCTGAATTCTTTAATACTCTACTAGGGTTATGTTCTGACGAAGTTTTAAACAGTTTTCTGAGGTAGTGCTGTTGGAATTGATGGCTTAAACAAAACCAGAGCTCTGCGATGCATCATTTTGATTTGAAATAAAGTGTCCAATCTATTGCTACCTGCTCTGGCCATCGATTATTGCATCCAGGGTGACTTCTGGTTATTATTTCTAATTTCCTTCTGTATACCCTGGGATTTCCTCTCTGTAACCACATGGAGTTATGTCAGGATCCTTTGTGTCTTCTGCTTGCTTTTTCTGAATGTGGAAGAGGGAGCCTTGACTACAAGGACAAGGCTGTGTGGACTCTCCTGCAATAACTGAGCCTAATACACTCAGTCCTACCTAAAGCAAGAGAAAACAGCAGCAGTGGGTTTATAGACAAAAAAAAAAAAAAAAAGTGGGGGGGGGGGGGGGAAGGCTGAGGACAACAAATTTAAGAGTGGTGAGATTAGACCTGTGTCTTGTCTCTCTTTATTTTTCTCTTCCTGTGTTACCAGGACAAATTTGGCCTATTGAAGTACATAGATTTCTTTACAATTAAAAGCGTTATGCACTGTGGAATTAAACATGTTGGTTCTTGCAGTAATTATTGGCTCTATTTCTATTCCTTGCTGTGTGAAGTATTCCTGTAGCACAGATAAAAGTTATCTAGGGCATACCAAAACTGCAACAGACATTTAATGAACGTAAATTTGGGGGTTTGTGGGTTGCTTGGACACAGGGAGAGTGGTTCTGTGGGGATTGTCTATCTGTATTACTTCTGGTCTTTGTCTAATGTCTCTCCTAACTGTCCCTTTGGCAAAAGGCAACTTCAAGGTTAATGACATGAGTTGAGGTCTAAAATTAAGTTTCAGCGAGGTGTTGAAACTGTAACGTTTATTTCCTTCAAGTACTTGCAGGTGCTAATGTAACTTTCATTTTGTATGTGTTCCAGTTGGCATGGACACCCTTCCTAGCTGCATTCAGCGTGGGTCTACAAGACTGCGATGATACAGAGGTTGCATCTCTTTGTTTGGAGGGTATACGATGCGCTATCAGGATTGCCTGCATTTTCAACATTCAGGTAAAAAAAAAAAAAAAAAAAAAAAAAGTTTAAAATTGAGACAATACTTGGTGTACCAGCATAGTGTTAATGTGGTTCAAAGAGCCCTTGTTGCTGAAGCTATGCACGTCAGTACCTAGTGTCTGCTCACTTCTCTGCATTCTTGCACCAGCTGATCTTTCAAGGTTCCTCCCAAGTCAAATCATTCTATGATTCTGTGATACTTGACAAGAATGTTTTAAATAAAGTAACGTTTTTCTTCCTGTTTTGTTGTAAATGCTGTCATGCCCGTATACTGATGTTTTTTGTTTCCCTACCAGTGGCTACTTTTCTGTCCGAGTACTTTCTTTTTAGTTTTTTACTAAGTGACTAAGTTACGTAAAGTAAGTCCTTCTAGGCTGTTTCGTAAGTAAAATAGCATCTCTGTGAACTGTTTGAAATACTGTTCCCAAATACAGAAAGATGTGCTACTCTGCCATGCTTTGTAGGGACAAGTGAAGACAGGAGTAAGCAGAATTCATGTTTGTCATTGTATTATTTCTTGTCTACATTAAAAACGTGAAAACAAAAAAATGTAAGACTAACTTGAAGTAAAAACTGTTGAACTATGATATGATAGCGAATGCTTCTCTTACCTCTTCTCGCTTACCTCTACTCTCTTAGCTTTTTGCACTGATTCAACAAATTAGGTTATTTTTTATAACTGACATGGTAAGGCGCGTTGGGAGTTCTGATACAGCTGCTTAAAAAATCAATTTTGAGATCATGTAAGGTTTCCTTCGCTTCATTTTTTCTTCTTTATTTTCCTGAACTGAACGGACTTAAAGTTTGATTAACAGAGCCTTCCCTGGAGCCTACAGCTGTTCAATGAAATTCACATTCCACTTTTTTTTCTTCTAAATTGCAAACATGGATCTGGTGCAAATAGCATTTTAAACAGCTGCAAAGATTATCTCCCAGTCCTGTGGGGGTCTGTCCAGGCTGGGGAGGGCAAGGACACGCTTGCTGTAAGATTGCCATGCTCCAAGAATGTACCAGAAGCAGTTGCACCTTCCATTGGTTTGGCACAAACTTCATTGAACTACAGGCGTTCCCAAAAGCTCGTTTGTTGAAACTTAAATTCTTTTTTTTTTGTATTTCAATTCAGAACTGAGATTCCTTCCTGGTTTCCTATGGGAATGCAGTTTTGTTGGTGCCATTTAAACAGTACTGGTTTGTTGATGATTTCAGTGCAGTGCAGGACTGGTTCCATTGCACAGGATTCTGATGAGATGAAAGTTTTGTCTGACTTCAGGTGCAAGATACCTGTGGTGGTTTGAAGGAGTCTGGCAAATCTGCGCTTCTACTAACTTAAGGATTGTTACTGTTGGAAGTAGATTTTTCTCTTGTGCTTGGTTGGTGCTGGAAACCTCTCTGTTTCATTGAATAAACACATAGAAGTTAAGATCAGTGTCTCAGAACATTTACCATTACTTTATGTGCCTTGAGAAATGATGGAGGGAGCTGGACACTTTTAGTGTTAAGAAAATTCCATAAGCACACAGTAGAGAAGCTATGCATGCTCACCTCTGACCACAACAAAATCTCAACTAAAAATCTGTTTTCATTATTTATGCTTTTAATCTTAGACTGTGACACTGTTTGGGTTTTGTTTTTAAGACACCTTGTCTGGGACAAGATGTGCATCAAAATTATGTACTTAGTTTGCTCATCTTACCTGTTTTAATTTCTGTTTGATGGATGCATTGCTTAGTTTTTCTATTTCATAATGGCTTAGAAAAAGGTTCAGAGGAGAAATACATGTAAAGAACAGAGCAGGAACTGAAAGCATTTCCCAGTTCCAGAAGTTACACGCTTTGTAGACTCCTTTGCTTGCTGGTACTCTTATGAAACTTCCATTTTTGTGCTTGTACTTCTTGTGCTGTGCCTTTACCAGCATGCCCTGTGATATAGTAGTTGGCGTTGAATATGGCAACGATGTGCTCTGTGGGAATCCATCTCTGCTACTGTTGTGCAATGTCATGATATTATTTTTTTCCCTATGAAACAGATGTTCTAGGTTTTTTTTCTTTTAAAATATTTTATATTTGCTATTATTATGTGCTGAACAGTCTTTAATTTCAAAACCGTCTCGAATATCCAAACAGTTAAATATATTTCATATTTGTCATTTGTTTCTCTGATTTACAGCTGTATCACTTTATCACCTTCAGATCATAACGAGAATGAATTTAGCTTTTGAGCTCAACTGTAGTCCCCTTTCTACATTTGTAATAGGTTCATATGAGACCTGAGGACTTCCATTTGGTGTTTATATATATATCCTATTCATAAAAATCCGGTACCTGTATGTGGTAACACTCACTTTTGTACCCTATTGATTGATTTTATCTGCTTAGACTATAGGTCAGTTGCTGTTCACACAGCTATGAGTCATCTCACAAGCTTTTGAGGTGCTCCAAAGTGTGTAGGTTAAATCAAATACATTTTGAGTAGTTTTGTGGGATTGGAAGAATGTGCTTTTTAGATATATTACTTTGGTTCTGTTGCGAAAAACTGTGAAACTTGGGAGAATCTGCAAAGGCAGCGTTATGAAAGCAGATCCAGGTGGAGTGTAAGAATAGTAAAAGCTTAGCTATGTTTCTTCTGAAACAGCATCCTCTTTCCAAAATAGGCCCTGAAAAATAAACCTGAAAAGTTGAGAACGACCTATGTGTTCAGTGCTGGCACACATTACACTTGGTGTTCCTGAGCAGAGGGAGCCTGACCTTATCCTGTAGCTTACTACAGAAAACAGGAGGGATTTGTGTCTTGTAAAATGCATTAGAAATCAAGTTCTAAGAAGAGAAAAGTAAATGATATAGTTGCCAAAATTACACGTTCTACTAAAAACAAGAACTGAGAAAATACAAGGTAAATCTCATCTTTTCTTTTGCCTTTGTCCCCGCTCTTTTGTAGCTTGAAAGAGATGCGTATGTCCAAGCATTAGCAAGATTTACATTACTTACAGTGAGTTCTGGTATTACTGAAATGAAGCAGAAGAATATTGACACAATTAAAACTCTCATCACAGTGGCTCATACGGATGGAAACTATTTAGGAAATTCCTGGCACGAGGTACAAAAGTCATTTGTTCTTAAACTGTAAGAAAATGGGTACTGATTTTGAACACACTTGTGCAAAAATACAATGTTTTATTGAAAACTGTCAAGTATAAATTTCTGTACTTAGATTATGTAGAATAATGAACTCATTATGCAGCCTCTTAAAGTAGTAAAACGTGTCCAGTTTAGAAATAAAATTGAGGGACTAATGCTATAATATTTAAACAACTTTTCATTTTAGATGGAAGAACAGGAATATTTGTCTAACCTTGAGTACTTAGAATATATCGTTTTTTATATATAAATGAAGATCTGCCCTCCGGTTTTTGTTTTTTACTGTTTCAAAACACTTTTTGATGCTAAACAACTTCTTTACTCTCTGGACTAGATTCTGAAATGCATCAGTCAACTTGAGCTGGCACAGTTAATAGGAACTGGAGTAAAACCTCGTTACATCTCAGGGACAGTGCGTGGCAGGGAAGGTTCTTTTACTGGAACAAAAGATCAGGCACCCGATGAATTTGTGGGGCTGGGCCTGGGTAAGTAATGCCGATACTAAATATTTCATTTAAATGTCTTTGTGCAAGAACATACTTGTTTGTGCTTAGCTTTCATTATTGGTGACTATGAGGTTGAGAGATGTAACTGTGAAGTAGTCTAAAATTGTCTACATTTGTCTTATACTTTGAATAGGCATCTTTGGAATATTTGTTTTGCTCTGTTAGGTATTATTGCTAGGATGGGAGAGTGTGAAATGTAAGAACATGATGTGTTGTTTACTTCTGTTAAAATACAACTGACCAAGTAAGGATGTATTCCTGATGGTATGACCAAATTTAATAATACTACAGAGTCAGTGCACCAAATATTTTACCAAACAGGCAAGTTAATATGTGTAGGTAAAACATCTTGCTATGAACCTTTGTGAGAAATATGCAGCATTCAAACCCAAGGGGAAATCAACTTAGTTTAAATCCTGAAATTCTGTTTCTTCTTCTTTTGATTATTTTGGTAGTAAGTGAGTGCCTTTTATAGGCTGGCTTGAGAGCCAAAATTTAGTCGATTAGTAAGAGTAGTAATGATCATTTTACTAGTTTCCCTGACGTTACCCCTCAGCTCGTCCCCATTGTCAGGTTTTGTGTCCTCCTAATTCAGTTACTCCTATTCTGCAGTCGGTCCTATTCTTTCCACTGTGCCCTGCCTTGGCCTGCCTTTATGCACTCGCCTCACATTGCCAAGATTTGCTGAAGGGAAACCTTATCCCTGGAAATTATTGCATCTGCCAACATCTCATATACAGAGCTTCTCCCTGCCCTTTTAATATGCATCCTCCCGTTTAGCGCTCCCCGATGACCCATCCAGCTTTGCTGTTCCTAAGTATTGGCAGTTTCTCTGTGCTGGAGTGACTGGCCTTTAAACATTTTAAGTCCTAATAGCTCAGGAATGTAAACTGCAGTCAGGTGTCTCTAAATCATACTTGCTAGTCATTGGTGTAGATCCAGCTCATAAAGACCTTTTTTCTTTTTTTCCTTCTGTCAACTTCATTTCTAAGGAAAATAGCCTGTGCCCAAATGCATAAAAATGTTTCTGCCTGAATTAAATTTCTGGAATGCTTGTTACAGTGAACATATGGAAATTTAACCATTTTCTCTTCTTTTAATAATATCATTTTAATGTTATAGGCAAATGCCTAACTCATTGGAATTTACTATATGCTAAATGAGTATGCTTTAATAGAGCCCCTTTCTCAATTGTTTCCAGTTTTTTCCGCTCTTCTCCACAAATCCTGTGTTGCAGATATTTTAATTTTCTCTGTGATGACTCTGAAGGATCGTTTAGAACTACAGCTTTCTAGCAATCTTCCTATAAAGCTGTATTCATAGGAAGAACTTGTATGTGCCCATACATTTTACAGGAAAATAGTTGTTTAATTAGAGTAAGCGAAGCTGCAGTCTGACACAGAAGCCTTGTCTTTGAAATGTGTTTACAAAATCATAAGCAGCAGCATTCACTCTTCCTGCTGAACTAGAGATGTGTGTTTAAAAACAAAACGAAGAGGCTAATTTACTGCATTACTGATTCAGTCATCGCACTTGCATTATCTTTCTGCTGTAGATGTTTTCTGCTTTACTTGAAAATTCAAGGCATCACATGCATTTGTGTTGAACAAGTAAAGGAATTTACTTAATAAATCCCTTCTTCAGTAGAAATTCAGCTCTTTTCTCCTCAAATTTCTGTTTGCGAAGTCGTAAGATACAAGCTGCTGCTGTGAATAAGTTGTAGTCAAACTAGTTTTTAGGTAACTGCAAGTCATCCTTGGACAATGAGAATCTGAGGAACCAGTTTTTATTGAAGCAGAACTATATGGCTGACTATGTTTCCTTGTAAAAGATCTCAGAAATGTTGAAACAGAAATATATATAAAAAGAAATCTGCTGTCTGTGGCACCTTTACAGCATTGATCATAAATCCCACAGTAAGAATGAATTTTCACGTAAACTGGCAGTGTTGGTTAGGATTGTCTGACTGCTTGGAAATCCCCCTTCCAACCTCACACAGAGCAATGTGTTTCTTAGCTGACATGTTACTGATATTCAAACTAATTGATCCTGTCAGCTGGTGTGCTTAGAAGAAACACCTTGATCAAATCCAACAGTATTACAAGTTGCTGAAAGACTAGAATAAGGTTTTATATATGTGTGTGTGTGTACAGAAAGGCTAGTTCATAAAAGTCCTGGAAAAATTCTTCAGTTGGGCCAATTTATCTCGATCTGACAGACAGTCATTTCAAGCCTCCTCCAGCTGCGGAGCACAGCAAGACTAAATGGCAGACTTTTGGGAGGCAGTCTGAAACAGAAGAACTTTCCTGTCCCTGAAAAGCTGAGAATAGAATCACTGGCCTGCTTTGAGCCTTCTGTTCTCCCCTGTCTTTCTGATAGGCTGCCTAAGAGAAAAAACTTGTGTGCAGCATAGGTGGAATTACCCAGAATGACTGCAAGATTACTTTTTTTTTTTTTTTTGGGGGGGGGGGGTGCGGGGGGGGGAGGGGATAGTAGGGAGAAACAAGCTTAAAAGTCACCAGAAATTTCAGAAACTTGCTTACTGTGAAGTTAGCATTTTAGCATGAGCTTTTCCAGGTGTGGTTTACAGTTTCTAGCTTCCAAAACAGGTATTTCTATTTGCAGATTCTTTTCCTCGCTGTTGTTCAGTGATAATGCTGCAGTACTTGAGGCGTACCTTTAAGATGAGGTTTTGGTGGGAGCTGCTCACTTCCTCTCCTTCATCATTCATAATGAATGGTTAAAAAGAAAACCTATCAGGATGGATTTACTCACTTGCTGCTCATTAAATGTGAAAAGTTTGCTTCTGTGCAGTATTCTCTATCATATGGTGTATGTTTTTTTTATAGTAGCGAAATTACCAAAGATCCATTTAAAGATGGAGAGAAAAAGGTGGTTCCTGTGCTTTTGAATCTTCTCCTCTTGTATCTATTCATATAATAGTTCCAAATGTGGACAATTTTATGGGACTAACAAATGTATACAAAGAGAATCTAGAGAATTAGGACTTTAAACTATGCAGCAGTTCACTAAGATGCCCATCCATGCATGGGAAATTAATAGTCTGCTTCTCTTACTGTGAATTTAAAATACATTTAAAGACACTGCAATGACATGACTTCTCTTCCTCTTTCTTCTCTGCCCTTTCTGTGTTTTGTCTCATCCATTTTCAATTTTTGTTTACTGTAGTTGGTGGAAACGTGGATTGGAAGCAAATTGCAAGTATTCAGGAATCCATTGGTGAAACTAGCTCCCAGAGTGTTGTTGTTGCTGTAGACAGGTACTGTGCTGAATTTGCTTCCATCTTTTTTTTTTTTTTAAACAGTATTTGAATACCATGCTGTAGTAATAGGAAATTATTACTTTACCATTACCTGCAAAACACTACATAAATATTACCATGTAAAACTGCTTTGAGTTTTTGTCAGATTTTTCCTTTTTGTTTTTTTTTTTTTAATGGAGAAGTTTTTTTTGCAAGGAGCAGAAAGATGAGGCAAGAAGTCTTTTTACTGTTACAAAATTATTACAGGGAAGCTGCAGAATAAAGACTGCTCTACCGTCTGGTGAATCTCGATTTGTTATATATAGTAACGTAGAGCAAATCTCATTTTACCTTTGTACAGGGAGCATCGTTGACAGACCGCTTTTCTCCTAAATGTAGTTACTGACTTCTTGCTTTCCTCCAGGATATGTAGATGATGTCTGAAATTACCATATTATTATTCTAGTCTTCCTTTCTATGAATCATATTTATGCTAACGGGATTTGATAAGGCATAATACATATCATAAAAAATCCCTGTTTATAGCTGACGGAACTGATCTGACTGGGGTGTTAATGGATCTTGCTATCTCAGCATATAAGAAATCAGAAAGTATTATTTGCTAAATGGTTGTCAAAATTGACAATCACAGTACAAAGTGGTACATTCTGAAGGTTTACAAGCTTTCTGTGTTTGAGGATAGGCAGCAAGATCAATGTCAGTTTAATGAAAGTTGCCTCGTAGTGAAATCATACCAAGCTACTTGGAGGCTTAATGTCAAACACATAATAGCTCTTTAGGGTTGCAGTGTTTCTCAGCACTTCATAATGGGATGTATCTCAAGTATCTGTTTGTCATGGCAAGTAAGAATTGTGTACTCTGGAAAAGTTTGAGTTCTCTGGAGCAGGGCTGCATAGTTTATAAAGCTGCTGCTGTTAGTCATCTGTCACTGTCAGTGAGCAGGTAGTATAAGAAATAATGCTAACCCCCAGTCTCAATGCGTGCATGGAGTTATTTTTAAATATTAGAAGTAACTGGAATATTTCTACTTTTATTTTCACAGTTCAGTCTTTTTCCACAGTTACTATTTTTTGAATAAATAAAATTAGTTGGGATATAAAATCTTGCATACACATTTAATAGATGTCTTAAAGACATTGTAATAATGTCTTAAACTTCACTTTACAGAATATTTACAGGATCTACAAGGTTGGATGGAAATGCTATCGGTAGGTTTCATCTCTTTTTTTCCTTGTAAACTAAGAAACAGCTTTGTGATAAAACTTGAAAAAATATTATATTAATATCTGTGGTCATTTAACAGTGGATTTCGTTCGCTGGCTTTGTGCTGTGTCTATGGATGAACTGCTGTCTGCTACTCACCCTCGAATGTTTAGCCTGCAAAAGATAGTAGAGATTTCTTACTACAACATGGGTCGGATAAGGCTACAATGGTCTAGAATTTGGGAAGTTATTGGAGATCATTTTAATAAGGTATCTTTGTTAATGATATTGCTTGAAATATTGATAAAAATAAATTTTATTTAAAGATTTGATGGAAAAGCATGTTCTCATCTGAATTATACCGATTTTTCTGTCCTTCTTTATAAGTAGTTTAAAAAAAACAAATTGTAAAGCTGGAAAGACCTGTGAGAAGGCAGAGGTGCATGGTATAATAAATGCAAAAGCAGGAGTACGCATTAAAGTTATTTATCACAATCTGAGTCTAGAAGTGGTTTCCTTTAATTCTTTGTTCTATATGTTTGGTTGCTTTATGAAGCTTGGTATAAGGGGCTGTTTTCTGTTCAAGTCTAAATGGACTCCTTATTAGGTAATTGCTTGATAGGCATTTTTAATCAGCATGTTGAAGTCTTCCTAGACAGCTTGTTTATTTTGAGAAAGTTGTAATGCTAGTATATAAAAAGTAGAAAGTGGTTGAAATTGATATGGGATTATTGAGTTGCATTAATAGTGTGGTTTATGGAATTGGCTACTGTTTAATTTTCCAGTACTGTTCAGTTTTCTATTACCAAATGTAAAGACAGCTTGGGCTGAATCCATAAGAATTCTGATGCAAACTTACTGTGCATTTCTACCTGGTGTTGTCAGGTTGGCTGCAATCCCAATGAAGATGTAGCTATTTTTGCAGTAGACTCATTAAGGCAGTTATCAATGAAGTTCTTAGAAAAAGGAGAACTTGCTAATTTCCGATTCCAGAAGGACTTCTTAAGACCATTTGAACATATAATGAAGAGAAACAGGTAATAACATTCAATTAACTCAATCACTTGGGATCGTAAGCACCAACTTTTGCAATTAATATCTTAAATTGCTTTTGTAAAATCAGTTGCTGGAGAATTATGCTATTTCTAATTGATAGGGTAATTTAGTTTAAACAATTACTATTTATTATCATCTTAATGCAGGTCTCCTACTATTCGAGACATGGTTGTACGGTGTATTGCACAGATGGTAAATTCCCAAGCTGCTAACATTCGTTCTGGTTGGAAGAACATTTTTTCAGTATTTCATTTGGCTGCCTCAGATCAGGATGAAAGTATAGTGGAGCTTGCATTCCAGACTACAGGACACATTGTCAGTAAGTACTGATGATGTTCAAGCATCATGAAAGCATTTGTGACTCTGGAGGCTGAGAAGCTTTATTTTTCTGTTGGCTCTACAGCCTGCATAGTAAAGCTCACTTCATACTTTAGAAGCAATATTTTATACTTGCCAAATGATCTTCTGGGAATTCTTATGGAAATAATTCTGTAACAATAATTCTCTGTAATAGTTGTCCGTAATAATTCACTCATACATCTGTCTTCCCTTACCCCTTTAAAAAAAAACAACTGTTTATAGTCTTCTATAGTAAAATCAGTCAAGCCTTAGATTATTTTCTTTGTATACGTTTTCATATTAGTGAAGCAATTATTTTTTTTTTCTCGGG
>NC_048894.1:122987003-123066220 GCF_011077185.1 Oxyura jamaicensis | reverse complement strand
CATCTTTATGTTGTTTGCTTATCTTTTTCCTTGATTCTGAATTGTGCTCGTTTATGGTCCTATTTAGCTGAGATAGGAGATAGGTGGAACTATGATTTTCTTCCATTCTGATCTAGATTCCCTCAGGCTTTAAGTGCCATAAGGGATCTCTTACTCTGTCGCAACTTCTGCAACTTCCTAAAACTTCTTCAACATTTGTGCCTTCAAAAGTGACTATTTAAAAATGAAGGCGAGAGATGTTGCTAAGGATTGCTGTTGATGAAACTCAGTATTTTAGGTAGCTATCTTAAGCTCTAATCACAGATCTAGCGTTAAGCAGTAAACTATTGCTCTCTTCTTGTTTAGCTGTAAAATTACCCTCCTTTAGATCAGGTGCTACCTTGACTTATTTTAGACACTTATTTGCTGTTAAAATAGAATGAATGCCTTCTAGCTGACTTTTTGTTGTTGTTGAGCATTCATTTTTTATTTTCTCTTAATACTCAAGCATTTGACAGTACCAATCAATGAACCAGCCTCTCATGACTTCTGTTAGTCAGTTCATATTAGAATTAATAGATTTTTTTTAAAGCGTGTCTTTTTTTTTTCTGTTCACACTTTTTTTTCCCAGCAATTGTATTTGAAAAACACTTCCCAGCAACCATAGATTCTTTCCAGGATGCAGTAAAGTGCTTGTCTGAATTCGCCTGCAATGCAGCATTTCCAGATACCAGTATGGAAGCGATCCGCCTCATTCGCCACTGTGCAAAATACGTATCTGATAGACCTCAGGTATAGTCTGTGTTAACTAACTTATGAGTGCTTTAATGAACAATGCTTTTATAAAGAAAAAAACACTTGTGCTAACACTATTGCCTTCACCTTTTCATAGATAAATGAGAAATGTACTCTATTCAGAAGAAATAGGAATATAAAATGCCACTGGTTATAAAATTATCAGCAAATTTCTTTTATCTCCATCCTGCCATCTTTCCTAGTTCATCTGTTGGCTAACTTTGCTGAGAACTGCCAGATATCAACATATCTCAGGATCTGCATTCTACTAAGAAATGTTGTTAGAACGGATAATGGCATAAGCAAAAAACATTTGATCTCCTTAAAAAAATATGGCAGATCCTTACTTTCAGTGCTGTCTCTGCAGCACAGAGTCTTAGATTGAGTCTGGAATGTATCAGCCAGTTTATAGTTTGACTTTATTTGTTATAGTATACTAAGCATTGCTTCAAATAAACCAGTTCACCACCTCAAGTATTACTATTGGGATTGCCAGCTCACCTGCGTTATCAGGTTGTACTACCAGTACAGTAGTATTAGTACAGTACTAGTACAGTAGAGGTTGTTCTTTCCAGTCCAGCTTGCATTTTATTTTTGAAGAATCTCGCTCATACGGCTCTGTATAACCCTGTGTTTGCTTCTAAAGGCATTCAAGGAGTACACAAGTGATGATATGAACGTAGCTCCTGAAGACAGAGTGTGGGTGAGAGGATGGTTCCCAATTCTCTTTGAGTTATCCTGTATCATCAATAGATGCAAATTAGATGTAAGAACCAGGTAACAATCAGTATTTGTAATTCAAATTTTAGAAGGCTTACTTTGCACTTTTAAAATAGAAACAGCTCTCTTTGTAAATGTAACCAGCTTAAAATGACTTAGGTATTTAAGTGGGAAGACCAGACTTGTTAAAAACACCTTTTAAATAGATTCTGGAATGTAGAAATTAAATCATAAGACATTTTATCCTCTGCTGTAGCAAACAATAAAGTTACATGGTTGTGATTGCATTATGTTAAACACATTTTTATGATATTTTCTTGAAGTTAAGTATTTGAGCATGTTTTCATTGCTTGTTGAGGATGAGTAACCATAAAATTTCAAAGACAAGCACTGTGTAAATAGTTAATTTGAAAATAAGTTCAAATTTCAACAGGAAGCAGTCAATAACAGTTGACTTATTATTGAACCTGTAAATTATTTAAAACAGCTCAACATTTACCATTAGATGGTATGGAGGCAGTTTAAACATAGAACATAACAAAATGTAGCACTCAACTTTTAACTTTGCTAATATATAACAAAAATTATTTTGATGTGGAAGGTCAGCTGTAAATGATCTATGTCTATTAAATCTTTAAGTAAGGTGTTATATTGGATTAATATCCAAGCCCGTACTTTTTCAGTAGCAATACTGATCCTCTTTACTCTTTGCATTAGTAAATATAAATGTGTGATGTTTGATTCCATGATAGGTGCTCCTGTTACACATTGCAGTTTAGTGATTTGTAATAGTTGACCTTGCTAAGCCTCCTGTCACATTTCTGGTTTTGTTTCATTTAAACAAATATAAAATGTTCCATGCCATGAGTAGATTTGTATTAGTGGAACCCTACAGCTAAATTCTGTTGGAATGTTTTTTGTTTTGGTAGAGCTCATGGTGCCAGTCTTGCCTGCTTTCCTGTCTTGCCCTTCATACTTACTTTGAAGATTTAAAAACTTTTTTTATACAGAGATTCATTATTTGGTTGAGGATTGCAGTGACACTTGAAAAAGCAAAGTTGTAGTTTGATTTCACATAAAACCTGCTTATTTTCCTTGAATATGTTTGTGGGGTTTTTTGCTTGTAATTTATGTTCTGTGTTAGTTCTGATGCTGAATATGTATTGCTTAACGTAGAAATACTTCTTCCTTTGGTTTTGTGGTCCTTTGTAAAGATGTTGTATCCTCTTTGAAATGACCACAGCTCTCAAAAGTATTTTCTTGCTGTTGCCTGTTAAAGTATGTTTTAAACTGATTTTATAGTTAGTTTCAGTGTACTAGTATGACTGAAGCACACATTTACCAGATCAAAATGTAACATTCTTCACAATATCTGAGTTTGCTCTTGCTGTTGCAGCTTTTGACATATTTGGTCTAGCGCGGCTTTTTATAACTCTTAATATATGTTGTTCTCTGTTCATTTTAGGGGCTTAACAGTAATGTTTGAGATAATGAAGACATACGGCCATACTTACGAAAAGCACTGGTGGCAAGATTTATTTCGTATTGTCTTTAGGATATTTGACAACATGAAACTGCCAGAACAGCAGACGGAGGTGAGGAAAAAAAAAAAAGAAGAGAATTTACATGAGATGCATAGTTATGGTAGAAAACCCGATGGGTAGTATAGCTTATCAACTAATGAAGGGCAGCCCTCAAAACTTGAATGTGATTCAATGTGACCTGTGATTCTAGTTGCCTTTCGTTAGCGTTCTGTCAGATGTATTGTAATCTCATTTTTTTAAGCCACATGTCAAAGGAGTAGTAGTTTACAGTACAAGAAGAATGGCATAAAATGCAACACACCTAGGGTTTGTAAGAAGTGCAACATGTACTTGTGATGTCCTGAATCTGTCACACACATCACTTCATGGCAACCAGCTCAATGGATGAGGCTTGTAATCAGGAGTGAAGTCACAATTAGAAGTGAATTCTGGTAGACCAAAACTTCTTGATGACTAGAAAAAAAAACATCATTGTACTTTCACTGCACCTTTTGACCCTGAAAATAGGTACTGTCCTGACAAGAAAGTGAAACAGAAATAGCTGAAGTATTTATAAATTATTAGTATTAGAAGTTCGATCAAAATTGTCAACTGTTTGGAAGGCTGTGTCTAACTACTTACAGAGGCACAAGTCTCACTTTCTAAATTTCTGTTATCTGAAAAATATATAGAATGCACACAAAAAACTTAGCTTAGTGTTAAACTGTTGAGCTAGGGTAAATACTAAGTTTGATTTCAATCTCAGTGTCTTATACGAGGATAAATATTTGTCGGTCTTGCAGCCTGGTCTCTCAGAATAGTTGTTTGTCTGCTTCCACTTTTTTTTAAACCTGCTAGTTAGCAAAGTGAAATTAGAGGACTCTCTAAGTTTTGGGGGCATTGAGATAGAAAGGAATGACATGTAACTATAAAGCTATTAAAATTGTATAACTGTGTGTATCTGTATACCTGAAGGGAGGTGTATCCTGAAGGTTGCACCTGAAACAAAGTTACTACTTATTTTTCCGTTCCTTTCTAGAAAGCTGAATGGATGACGACTACTTGCAACCATGCACTTTATGCAATATGTGATGTATTCACACAGTATTTAGAAGTGCTTAGTGATGTTCTTTTGGATGATATATTCTCACAGCTGTACTGGTGTGTGCAGCAAGGTAGGACTGTAGCAAATTATGTTAAACAATGCTGACATTTTATTACGTTGAATGCGAATAAACAAGTGAACTATTTTTCTTTTCCAGACAATGAACAACTAGCACGTTCTGGTACAAACTGTTTGGAGAATGTTGTCATCCTAAATGGTGAAAAGTTTACCCTAGAAATCTGGGATAAAACTTGCACTTGCATGCTGGATATTTTCAAAACTACAATCCCTCACGCGTAAGAGGACTGTTAATACTTACACTTTGTAAAACAGTTTAGCTAGATGGCTGTTACTGATTTCAAACTGATATCTAATAGGTGAGGTGAAGAAAAAACTGTTATGAATAGAAGCAGTGTTTCTCAGAACATAATCGTAAATTATATGCTAGATACTGTTAGCTACTAGATATATCTTTTCTGTTGTATATGATAAACTGTTAAAAACCAGAAATACCTTATGGGACCTCTGGTATCTCTAGCTTTATTCAATTTTTAAATGGTAGCTGTTTTGAGAAGTACTACCTGCTTTTTTGGTCATTGTCTTTTTAATAGAAGAATGCAAGTTATAGCAGAATTTGAAATTTGTAATTACATGTCTAGTTTTTTCCACAGTCACCACTGAGGTGAAACACTACTTATTTTCAAATCTGATCGTCTTAATGTTAAACCACTACATTAGTACTTATTCTTTGCCTGTGAGCTAGTTCATAGCATTTACTTCCAGGTATCACCTAGTTCAGGCCTGAAGAAACTGGAATCGAAAGGGAATCTTCTCCATCCCTGGCATTCCTTAATTTTGATGTTATCTATCAAATAGCACTGTAAGAGAGCTTCATTCATATTTAAAACATAATTTAATCCCTATGTTACCTCACCTGCTTTTCTACATGAGTAGTTATGAATTAATTGCATCCAGGAAAGTAATACCAAATCGCTAGCTCCCTTAAGTCAGAGCTTTTTTTTGTGCATTCTGATAACTGCCAAAGGTAAAATTGGAAACCAAATCTCTAGATGTAGAAGTCTGATTAAATTAGCCCTCGCTTACTATAACCTGTACTTGAAAAGCAGAATGTTTTCTAGCAGAACACCAGCTTTTTTTTTTTTTTTTTACCTACGTAAGATCAAAACTTACACTACTGAGTATTCTTATAGTTGAATACTAGGAACCCTTTTAGAGCAGCATTTGGGATATCTTAATCTTTAGACACATTTAAAATGTTCTTGTTCCCTTTAGCTATATGATGTGCTTTGGAAAATGTGCATTATTCCCTTTGATATTTATGGCATTTCTGCTTTTCAGGCGAGTTATTTTTCCTAGGAGGGTATCTGACTCCTTTGATAAATTTCTGTTCTTTATTTTCCATATCTTTTTAAATCTTTCTAGGCTTTCTTTAGGAACATCATTATATTATTTCTCCTTATATTTCTGGGAGATTCAACTTTTGCAGGGTAAAGTAAATCATACTTGGATTTTATCTGCATAGTATTCCCCTGAGCATATGTAATCAGTCTCATTTCCCATGGTGAAGGTATGCTTGCTCTTTTCCAAACACTTGTTGGGTGACAGGAAAACTACTCAAAGCAGTCTCTTGTCTTTACCATGTTTTATTAAAGCTGAAGCTTTCATATGGTAACAATATGCAAGGTACTTTATTCATATTTTTAATGGGGACTTTTCTACTAGATTTTTTCCTTTTCTTTCCTGAGCCCTAGGAGGATACTTCTTTCTCCCTCTGTACAGCTCCTTCTCTATTCTCTTTCTTTTTATGGGATTTGGTTCTTTTCCTGTTAATCCTGGTTTGGCTTGCATTTCAAATTTGTTTTTCTTAAGTATAAGCCATCTTTTTTGCAGTGGAGCTTTTTCCTGACCTCCCTGCCTTAATTTTTCTTTTTAATAACAAAGTTTTCGTACCCAGCTTGTTGTGGAGGTTGTTCCAGTACTTAGGGGAAAAAGGTAGATACTCCTTTTACCTATTGTGTCTGGAAGTGACACAGTAGTTAAGTTGAAATAAAGGCGGAGATAAGTTGCACAGAGGTATATATGACGGCTTTATGAGTGAGTGCTTTGTTGATAATAGTCTTGCAATAGTAAGATACTATGAATCCTTGGAATCTGAAGTATCTTCTGGGACAGTTTTTTATTAATCTCATCAGGTACGATTGCATTGATTCTGCTAGCATTTGTATAAAACATCTTCCACGTATGAGTGTAACATACTTCTCTGATTTAAGAGTTGTTGTATTGGCTGTAGGAGTTCTTGTTGCAGTACTAGATTCTTCTGGTTTATGGCAAGTTATGTTTTTACAAAGAGAAAGATGATAATGTGATCATACTATTTCCTTGTTTGAAAATGTGTTAAAGTATTTACTCAGCTGCCACATTCAGCAAGGATTACTTATGAGAAAAGCCCAGTAGTACTCCTGCCAAGCTTCCACAAAATCACTGAGGTGTTAATAGCTGAAGATACTGTCAGAGAATCACAGAATAGCTGAGGTTGGAAGGGACCTCTGGAGGTCATCTGGTCCAACCTACTGATCAAGATGAGCACGCTGCCCAGGACAATGTCCAGGCAGCTTTGAAGATATCCAGGGAGGAGACTCCACAAGCTCTCTGCTCAACCTGTGCCAGTGCTCAGTCCCAAACAGTAAAGAAGTGCTTCTTGGTGTTCAGAAGGAACCTCCTGTGTTCCTCTTCGTGTCTCTCTCATCTTGTCCTATCAGGGGCCACCACTGAAAAGAGCCTGGGTCCATTCTCATTGCACACTCCCTCAGGTATATGTATACATTGAGGAGATCCCTCTGAGCCTGCCATTTTCCAGACCAAGCAGTCCCAGGTGTCAGCCTCTCCTCCCAGGAGAGGTGCACCAGTCCTTTCATCATCTTCGAGGCCCTTTGCTGGCCTCTCTCCAGTAGCTCCACATCTCTCCCGAACTGGGGAGCCCAGACCTGGACACAGTACGCCAGGTGTGGCCTCCCCAGTGCTGAGCAGAGGGGAAGAACCACCTCCCTCGACCTGCTGACAGGACTTTGCCTGACGCAGCCCAGGGTACCCGTGTGGCACAGACATGCTGCTGGCTGGACCAGGACCCCCAGGGCCTTCTCTGCAGAGCCGCTTTCCAGCCGGGTGGCTGGGCCTGTTCTTCCCCATGTGCAGGACTTTGCACTTCTTATGTTTCTTCACAAGGCTCTCGTCAGCCCATTTCTACTGCCTGGTGGGGTTCCTCTGGATGGCAGCACATCCCTCAGACCTAACTGCTGCTCCCCTGGTTTGTGTCATTGTCAGCCTTGCTGAGGGCGCGCTCTGCCCCCTCATCCAGAGCACTACTGAGGGTGTTGAACAGGAGCAGACCTGATCCATCCCCCTGGGGTACACTGCTAGTGTCTGGGCTTGCAAGCAGGCTTTGTGCTGCTGATCCCGGTGGGCCTTGCTGTTCAGCCAGCTTTCAGTGTGCCTTGCTGTCTGCTCATCCAGCCCAAACTTCATCAGCTGATTTTAACAGTTTCTTGTTTTACTTAAGTTCTGTTTATAACTTCTTCTTTTTTGATGATACATTTTGAAGCTCTATGAGAGAAAGTCTTGGCTTGCTGGCACTAAGAAAGCCAGGGTGAATGCCCTCTTGTTCTGGGAAAGTGGTTCCCTGCACAAATTGTGATGATCTGATTCAGTATTTCAATACATGCCTTGGGCAGATGGAAGTTTAAATCAAGTGTAATTTATTTGGGGCTATATAGTCTTAACCTCTGAGGCAGAATAATCTGCAAGTTGTGTCCTGGTAGCTTTCAAGAACCAGTTCAGTTTTTTGCTCTACATTTACTCTACTCTGTTGACTTACTACATGCATTACTACATCATAAAAGATTTTTATCTTTTAATTTTCTCATGCTTGTCTTATTTTAGTTATATGGAGATCGGTGATGTGTTAAGTTAGGATCCTTTACATAGTGGGAAAGATCTCATGAAACACAGGCACAAATGTCCATCAAGCGTTTCTTCACACAGATCGAGGCCTTATTTCATAAACGCCTGATAAATAGTGTGAGATCTTAACAATGACAAATTACTTTCTAGCAATAAATATAACAAGCAAGGAAGTGACTACTTAGGTTATTTAATCTGATTTGTTTCAATTCTTGGCAGACACATACAGCTTCAATAAATTACAATTAATGTAGGAATTTGTACTGCTTAAGGCAATGAGCCTCAAGACAGCAGTGGGCTATAGGAAAAGAGCAGGAAAGATCAGAAATACTGTCAGTGTCCTGGTCCCTCCAAAGACCAATGAACTTTAAGTGGACATGTTGAATTTTAAGTGGAAATGTTTACTTTTAAGTGGAAATAGAACCACAATGCTGGAATATATCCCAAATAAAGAATGGTGGTGTCTCCACAACATGCTGATTTGGTTTGGGGTAGGTTTATTCCTTATTCAAGAGAAAGCTTATGGCAGTATGAGAGAACAAGGACCGCTAATGACACTAGAGTCAATGGTATTGTGCCTAGAGCCAAATCTCTAATATTTTGATGAAAAATTAATCCAACTCCACAGAATTCAGCTGTCTATCAGAGGGAACTGGCAGAAATGTTAACTTCCAAAAACACAATACTTAAATTTTTCAGTACCTGTGAGACGATAAAAATATATATATTCCTGCTAAAAAACATACATATTTTTTTAAATTTATAGAAGTATCTATATTCACCTCTTAACTTTGGCTTGCTTCCTTTAAAAACAAACAAACCGCCATGTTAAGTAGCCTGTTAAGAGTATCAGTGCTGATTATTATTTTACACTTAATAGTTCTTATTTATTTATTACTGGTTTTGTGTTCTCAAGGCTTCTGACTTGGAAACCAGTCAGTGGGGACTTTGGCCCTGTATCTCCTTCTGATGCAAAAGAAAAACTGGTAAGCTGCTTAATAAATACTTTAAAAGCTTGCAACAGTTCAGTACCAACGTGTTGTGATGTAGAGTAAGTGGAAAGAATACTTAGTTTAAACCCACGTTTTAGTTTTGATTTAGTTGGAACTGTTTTTATAGGTAAAGCTCTGATTAAATGATTAAATTTAATTTTCTCAAGGAATTGAGAAGGAGAAGGTTGTATTTGTTTGCAGCGTCCAAAATAGACTTCTGAAAGTTGGCTGTAGGTCATTACCTGCATATGTTTTAGGTCATGTCCTGTGTCGGGTCTTCATCATAGGTAATACTGCAATACCATTAGGTTTGGGTTGTTTTCTGGTTTAGGGGCTGTTTTCTGATTTGTTTTGTTAAATACTCGCTTTGATACGTTAGCATAATGAGAAAGTGCTGCCAGAATTAGATTGACTTTTTCCTCCTGAATTTTCTCTGGTAGTAAGAACTCAAACGTCAGTGTTTAAAACAGAAAATACATAGAACCATCAGATTTATTAGCACTTATTGAATAAACTTATAGAAAGTTTAGATTTGCCTGCAAGTGATAGCCCTGTATTTGCGTCAGCTACTACTGATGAGAAATAGTGTAGCTTTGGGATATTCTCACAGATAGTTGCCTAAAGTTCTGTATAGGTTAATGAAATATTTGGTAAGAAATTGTTTGGGGATAGGGTCCTGAAATAGTTCTACTAGGAGAGAATGACTCTCTCCATTTATCTTTACGGAGTTTTAATATAATCTGAGTGCAACAGGATGTGAATGTTTGTGATGACTAATACTCACTGTTCAAATATCTAACAGCAAGTCACACTGATATATCTTGATTTGCTCATTTGTAGTGGTTTGGCATATAAAATATTTGATCTAAATATTGGCTAAGTTTTTCATCCATTTATATAAAATATAATAATGGGCAAACATGGCAAAAATTGTGTCCTAATCATGAATAAATTGAAAGATCTTTTCTTTTTGAAATAGTTTAGTGTTACTGTTTTCAAAGCATCTTTTGTCGTCAGTGTAAAAAGACACTTTACATCTTTACTTCAGAAGTAACAGAACTTGTATAATAGTGATAATGGAGTTATATTTTGGATGCTTTCTTTTGGTAAGAGAGAATTTTTGCAGGCTTTAAGTATTTTCATCTTGTTTTTCTTCCAATTGGTACAATACTTTTTAATATTTGAAACTATGTATAGACATAGGATCTGTTGAAAGTATATTTATACTTAATAAAGTTTAAAACCTTGGTTATTTATTGGTATCAGAAGATATATACTTTATAGGAACTAAATGCCTAGATTTAAGTCATGCTAACAATGCAACTCCAGCGGCATTTATGGAAGAAATGCCAGTAGAAGTACTGGGTTATTGAAAGGGACAGGAATTGCTATATGTAATTACTGTGTACCTAATGTAACATGTTTTATTATTAATTGCAGTAATTATATTTCCCTCTTCCAACGAATGCTTTCTAAAATGAAAACAATGGATGTTATAGTTGATACTAGTACTTTCTGTTGGGAGAAAAACAATATAAAAATAAAAAAATAGTTTGTCTTAGAAAGTCACCGAGTTCTAGGGCTTTCATAAGACACCACAGTGCAATGTGGAGAAGCAGAATACATTACAAAAGTCTGCTGAAGCAACTCTCTGGCAAAAGAATTTTAAATTAGAACATTTTCTTGATATGCATATAGCCTCCTTCCTCATTGTTGTAGTGTGGTATATTCCTGTAGCAGTTACAAACGTATTATTAGGAGTTTACAATCCAGAACGGTCAAGGGAGTAAAGGCAAGTGAAGTTTGATAATATCTCGTTGTTTGGAATTGTCATTTAAGAGCTGTATGTTTTCACCTGTTACACAAAGAATACAAACTCTCACTGAGGCCAGTAGAGATTTTTGTTTTAGATTTAAAAATAAAAAATAAAAAAATGCTGCATTTCCCAGTATTAGAACCTTGCTTAGTGCACTTATTCTGATGAAAGTCAAATTAACCTCTTAATAACATCAAAAGAAAAACAGATATACATAATACTACTCATTAACATTGCTGTGTAATTAAATATTTGTTGTTTATTCCATCTCCAGTTCCTTCTTACTATGTAATATTTTCGTACGTTTTTCTTGAATGTTGGGTATCACTGAAGTGAACGAAAATGTTACTGCAGTATTGAAATAGTGAATACTTTAAGCTGTGAAGAGCACAACATTACTGATGATTAGCTCACAAGAGTTAATTTGTTTTCTCTCTGTAAGTAAATTTTGGGGGTTTCTTTTCAGGATACTATCTCACAGAAGTCTGTAGATATTCACGATTCTGTTCAGCCAAGATCTTCAGATGGGCGTCCACATCAGCCCAGTGCAGTGTCCACAGCCGGGGAAGAAATGAGTAAAGCCAGGCCAGCAGCAAGTGCGTGTTTCTTAGTGGTTTGGTATTTTCTGTCTGTTGAGCACTATTTACCCATGTCTGTATCTTTAGTTGTAGCCCCAGCTGTAACTTAAGAAACAATGTGTGGAGAAAAATTATATTGATTAAATTTTGGTCTCCTTGTAGAATGATAGAATTCCTTTGGACTCTTGTGGATCAACATTTTTGACCTGTGCTTTAAAAATATAGTTAAGTTTCTAACTTTTGGCTTTTTACCCAAAGCAAAATATAAAAAATAATGCACTCCTTACAATTCTATGTCGATGAGTAACTTTTTTTCCTAACAGCGAAGTACTGTCAGTATACAGAATGCAACTGAATCTATAGCTGAAAGGAAGCGTATTTAGATGAATTTGAAAACAATATATCAAACCTTCAAGATACTTATTCGGAGTGTTGCGTTAGTGCTCTTGTCTAGTGGTATTGCTACTGCCACAAGTAGGCACAAGTGTCTGTGATACCAGTGCTATCATAACCTTCCTCTGCCTGTCGACAGTCTCCCAGCCTCTAGTTCTTGCCATTGCACTGATGCTAACTAACAATAAGGTCACTGAATCTGGTGATTTTTGTGTAATGCTGAATACTTGTCCAGTATGTGGCAGGTGACTTTAAAGTCTGGAAATAATTTTTTTAAATATGCCAGTTGCTAACATCATTATCAGCCCTGTTTTCAGAAAAGTATTTTAGATAGGTGGATTCTAGACTTGGTTTCTGAACGTGCTTGAAGTTGAGTTATTTTAGGGGTAAATTTAAGAATAGCTTTAACAAAAGAAAAAGTATTGAAGTGCTTTAAGATAAGAAACGATTTATCTTTTTATTTTTTTAAGAATTTCCAGAACAGAAGTTATTTGCTGCTCTTTTGATCAAGTGTGTTGTACAACTGGAACTCATTCAGACTATCGACAATATTGTGTTCTTCCCAGCAACTAGCAAAAAAGAGGATGCAGAGAATCTAGCAGCAGCACAAGTAAGAAGAACTTTCTGGTGTCTCTGTTCTGAACAGCTTTTTCTCTGGTGGATAAGGTTTCATAAACTCCTGTAACAGCTTTGAATTTACAATTTTTAGAAGTGCTAGAGAGCTTTCAGCAAACTGTTGAGATCTTTTACAACTTGCGTTATATTGGATTTGCTGTGCTGCTGCAGCAGACTGTGGAGATTTAAACATTTACTGTTCAGAGAGATTTCAGTAACTGTGTTGTGGATACAACTTAATACAGTTTTAAGTTTAAATACAGGTACAGATGAAAACAGGGTGGGATGAATTTATCACAAGAGCTTGATGAAGACATTTTTTGATGGTGACTTCAAATCTCTCTCTTGTTTTTAATAGAGAGATGCAGTAGACTTCGATGTCCATGTGGATACACAAGATCAAGGGATGTATCGTTTCCTAACATCACAGCAGCTTTTCAAACTTCTCGATTGTCTGCTGGAATCTCACAGATTTGCTAAAGCGTTTAATTCAAACAATGAACAAAGAACTGCTCTCTGGAAAGCAGGTGAGTCAGTCTCTTTGGAGAAATATTTTTGCAAGAACATTTTACTGTGCTTTGAGTTCACCCAAAAAATAGGTCCGAAATTGCTGTGGTGCTGAAATGTAATATTCAATATGAGGCTGTAAATTTATGACCTTAGAAATCCTTAAGGAGAGGAGATTTCATCTATACTTTTTAATTTCCTAAAATTTAAGGTTTCACTGCATCACTTTTCAGTGTATACAGCTGCTGAGCTCATCACTCACTGTAGTTGTGAGTCCTGTGTTTGCAAGCTGCAGGTACAAAACCCCAAAACCATTTCAGGAGGGCTGTTGTACTTACAAGCGTACACTTGAAACATACAGCGTTTTCCAGAACAAATCTAAAATGGCATCTCTGCAGCACTGTGGTTTAATCTATTCCTTACATCAAAGGTAGCTATATTAATACAGAAATATATTAAATATATAAATATGTAATAATCATATATAAAATATTAAGGTGGATCTTCTAACTATATGCAGACCACACTCAGGAGAGGTAGGAGACTGTGAGGAAAAATGTTAGATGAAAATAAAAAATCTAAATGGATTCTTTTGAATTTCTGTAGGTTTCAAAGGCAAATCAAAGCCTAATCTTCTGAAACAGGAGACGAGTAGTCTTGCCTGTGGGCTGCGCATTCTGTTCCGTATGTACATGGATGAAAGCCGTACCAGTGCATGGGAAGAAGTCCAGCAAAGACTACTAAAGTAAGGGCCACGTAGCTGAACCCGTTTATATTATCTCTGGTGTATAAAAGAATATGTTTTTTGCTGTTGTTGTTGTTGGTTTTTTTTTAACTCTGTTTGCAGTAAACCTGCTACAGCTAATGCTATATGGTGGTGGTCGCAGCTAATATTAAGAGCTTTTATGTTGCACGGAGGGTGCCTGCAGCTACTAATGTTGACTTTGCTTTTTGTTCTTTTTGTATGTTACACCTTTTGCATGAGAGAAAAAAGGTTTTGTCAGTCTTTTTTTATAATATGTGGGTACGTGAGCGATTGTTGTAAATGATTGCTTTTCTTTAAAAGGGAAAAAAATAGCATCACCTAAACCGTGCTGCCTGATTTTTTTCCTTTCAGTAACCTCAGCAATTTTAGGGAACTGATGCTGTTTGTTCTCATCTGTAGAAATGAGCACTGGCCTTCAGGAGCCTATGGGCACACAGAAGCTTTTGGCTCGCTGTTTTTTCATGAGTTTGAATACTAAGGTTCACCTGAATGTTTTATTTTACAAAGTCCTTCAAGCAATTGTTAGGGTAACAGAGGGCTTGAAACCATGGTGGTAACACAGTGGACATATTTCAAGGTTTATAGACCAATGAGCAAAGCTGAAAAACTACCTAATTATATCAGCATGAGCTTCATTTTTGAAGTCTACATATCATGCTGTCCCATGTATTTAAATATTCCTCACTAACTGTATCTGTAAACAGTGAGGTCCTAAGACTTTGGTTTGCAGGTGAGCAAAATCACTGCATTTTATTAATAGTCAGACTTCCAATACTTTTCATAAAACGATAAGTGTTGTACACGAGTGCTCTACATCGGTGTGGTTACAAAGCCAAAGCTTGCTCTGCTGTAGAGCTCAAAATAAGACGTTACTTACTAGTTTTTGTGTCTTCTCTCTCCAGTGTCTGCAGTGAGGCTCTGAGTTACTTTCTCACTCTTACATCAGAAAGTCATCGGGAAGCCTGGACTAATCTGCTACTCTTATTTTTGACTAAAGTCCTGAAGATAAGTGATGAAAGGGTAAGTAACTTGGGAATTCAGGTAATAGGGAGCTCGAGACCGGTTCATCACACGCTGTCACATACTTGTAAAGTTCCTGCTGCTCTGTAGGCAGTGTTTGTTGTGGGAATCTACATCTGCATTGCAACAGCACGTGATGGTTAGCCACAATTGCCGTGCAGAACTGGGATGCAGTGAGTGGTAAAATAAAACAGAAAATTTTAAGGATGCTAAAATCCTTTAAAGGTGTGTCCCAAGTTGCTTTTACCCCTTATGCTGAGGAGAAGGATTAGGATTAGTGGCCGATACTTTGTTCAAAATATTTGGAAATAACTCCTGATTTTACTTCCAGTGTTACATGTTGACCCCTTGACCTTCTCCAGAGCAACTATGGATTAAATAAATCTGTATTTAGATCTCCCTCCATTTCTAACAGAACTTTTCTGAAATACTAAGTGAGGGGGACAACTACAACAAAAAAACTTAACTGATAATGAAGAAATTCTTCCTTTGCAGAACAACGATTTGTAGGGATCTGTGTGTAGCTAGTGTGCATCTGTCAAAATTCTTCACAGCCGTCTTGGCTTAGCACTGCCAGCTTTAGTTATAACCATGTTTCTGCTTGTCATTGTGGCTTTCTCACCTCAACTTGGGAGGGTATTTAAAATTCTTCACTTCGAACAGGCCTTCTGATGTGTATTGATGCATAAGAATAACTTCTGTCTGTTTTCTCCTCAGTTCAAGGCTCATGCATCGTTCTACTATCCCCTGTTGTGTGAAATTATGCAGTTTGATCTTATTCCTGAACTTCGAGCTGTTCTGCGAAGGTTTTTTCTGCGGATTGGTGTGGTTTTTCAGATATCCCAACCCCCAGAACAAGAGTCTGCAATAAGCAAGCAGTAGCAGAGAGTGACTGGGTATTGCCCTGTGTAGAAGTTTGTACTCCTCAGCTAAATAAAAGGACCAGGTAGCTGAGCCGTTCTGTCTGGGTTTCCATAACAATGGTTTCTTTGTCTGGCAGTGTGTATCCAAGGATTAATGGTACAGATGCTTACAACTGTAATTAAGGCTTGCAACACTCCAGTCCCTTTACTTCCTGATGGATTATCTCTATCGGTTTCTCTTACCCGGCTCATGCTGAGCGTAGAGCCGGTTTTTAGCACAGTCCTCTCGTCAGCACGGGCTGCAATATCCTTTACTGTCCTAGACAGCAGCATAGCAAGAGATGTTTATGGAGGGTGTGAAAGGAAAATGTACCCAAAGAACTATATATGTAAAGGTTTGAGCTTCTGCGAGAAGTACAACTCAGGAGAGCTGTATTTTGAAGGATAAAATGTTTATAGTGAAAAGAAAATGGAGATTATTGTTCATGGTAAAAGATATTTAGCAACTATGTCTGATATTCTTATTCTAAGATTTTTGCACACTCAGGCTGTCTGAGACATTGGTAATCATCCTTCTGTGAAAAATGTACAGAGATGCAGGTCTGTAATATAAACTCTCTAACACTATACAGTTCTTCCTGAATTGTTTTATTTCTGTATTATTGATTTGCTGAAAACCCATAACACTTTATTGTTTACCAAATGCACTAGAAGTTTGGGTTTCTTTTTTGGGGTTGTGATTTTCTTTGGTTTTGTTTTTGTTTCATTGTAGCCCAGCAGTTAGTGTTGCTGACTTCCGTCAAGAACAGAGGTAGAAATATCACGACTGACATAACTACCTGTAATATACTTGTTTTAGGGCTTTTCAATATAATGAGCCATTGAAATGATGATCCTTCAAGGACTGGAACTTGAATCACTGCAAACAAGTCTAGGTTGTGTCTGCTGTCACATGTTTTTTGTTTGATGTAGATTTCACTCTTATGTACAGAATTTAATGTTGAATATATTCAAGTAACAAATCTGGCATGGTTTGGGGATGGTTAAATTTATTGGCGATGTATTCATACTGTGAATTGTGCTCTGATGGTTAAAAGACAAGATTGTCAAGCATTCTGTATTACAATGGATGTAGAAATTTTTTTCAGATGGACAAAATGTATATGGTACAGATATGTAAAGTTTTCTATGTAAAAAAAATTCTGTACAACTTTCTGTACAATATTTGGTTCTCATCTGGCATATTCTAATCAGGTTATAGGTCAATAAAGTTTTTGAACTCTTTCATCAGTGCAATCAAAACCAGTCTAACCCACAGCACTTGTTTTGTAGCTTCCTGTGCTTTTCATGCTTCTGAGGACCAAACCCCAGCCATGGGGGAGCAGAAGGTCAGCTATCTTGGATTGATCAGGATGGCTTCTCATTGTTAAGCCAGTACAGGGTGAAAAAGAAAAGTTTAAAAAGCAAAAAAAAAAAAAAAAAAAAAAAAAAAAAAGTATTTGTAGGTGGACTAGTCAAATGAACCCTGTAACACTGCACAGATAAAACTAAACCACTGCCTTCTGCTTCCTAGGAATTAAAATCAAATATGAACCAGGTGAGAGCGTAGGGCTGCATGGGAAGGAACAGCAGAGGTAACAGTTCATGCTGACTCAGAATACATCAGCAACCTAAGCCTCATCCGTGTTTTGTTCTGTAAGTAAAAGTGGAATTGGGTTGTTCTGCAGCGATTTCTTATACGAAGACTGAGAAGGTCTGAAGGAGCCTGACCTTGGAGCGGGATGAGTCTGTCTCTCCCTGCTGAACTGAGAGGAGTGAAACATAGCATGTTGCAGCAGGCTGTGAAAGCGAGAGTAAGCAGCTCAATGGAATAGCTCTGCAGGAGCCAGTGCAGGGAATTAAAAGGCGTGACCTGTGAGTAGTTCTTTTCTCATAATGTTAATTGGGGTGGAGCAAAAGCAAATTGAATTTCTTGATCTTGGAGAACTGAGGTGAGTTTAATTAATTTTAATTTAACTGTCTTTCCTAGGGGGCTGTTTTTTTCAATTATTTTCCAATTTGTTGTGTAATGTTCCAATTTTAAACCACCTTACAGAGGTCTTGCTCACCTGTTTGCCAGTGACCACAGATAATTCTCAGAGCAAGTCTAAAGTAGCAATTATAAAGTGTCCCATCCCTGAAGGGTCTCTCCCTCATGCCTGTACCAAACTGGGGTCTTGGTACCATTATTAAGGTGTTCTTGATACTGTTAGCCAGGGCACTGTTAACAGCCCTTTGTGTATCTTAGCTATGGTATCTGCCTAGTTCCTGTTTAAAGCTGTGGTCAAGATTCAGCATGCAGTGCCAATGGGTACAATAGATACTCAAGTTGTGTGTGGGTTTTCTGCATTTTTGTTTGGTGAGGGTTTTATTGGTTTAACCCATACTGCTTTATTGTTCTGTTGTGTGCTCCCTGGTTTAGTAATGTTTGGTGTTTTTTTTTTAAATACAAGGCCTTTTCATGCCCTACCTTATTTTATTGCTTGAGTAGCCTAGTAGCTGTTTAATCTTCTGTTCACTGAAGACAGAACTACTGTAGTATTACTCTTGCCTACCTCTCTAGTTCTTGCAGTGCCAAAACTGTATGAACTACTCTGGCTCTCAGGTTCAACCTGCAGCTCTCGACAAGCTCACGGCCACAGTCATTATCAGCAAAGGGGGTTGGGTGTCAGAAATACTTTAGTCATGTTGAACTGAAAGGAAGGTCAGGGGGTTGTAGCTGCATTTATTTTACAGATGAGACTTTCATTTTTCTTTCTCAAATCATGACAACCAAGAGTAACTGAAGTTTTGACACACAGAAAAAGGTGAAGGAAAGCTGGGGAGGAGCCTTTCTGAAGGACCAAGCCAGTGACTGGTTCATACCAACTTGCAGTGCACCTGAAGAGTTAGCAGGCATCAAGCCTCAGGGATGGCTGGCACATGACGTATTTGACCTATGAGACACATGAGGTGGGCTTCAGCACGATTATTGTAAAAAGTTTTCTTTTTGCTTAAAGCTATTTTGGGATTCCTACCTTTCTGGGAAATTCAGACTCAAGCAGCCCTGAGGTACAGAGTATGTACTCTGGGCAAGGTCTCCCATTATGCTAAGACGTGTTCCTAGCCACTGCTGTCATACCCAAACTGATGGACATGACGAGCATTTGGGCTGATGAGTGACAGCCTGATGATGCAGTTCTTGCTGGGAAGGAACATGCTAAACACACAAAGAAACTTGGCAATACGACCTTACCGTGCATCTCTTACCTGCCTTCATCACAGAACAGCTGTGGACAGAAGCTTGAAGAAGGCATTTTTAGTAAGTTTCATACTTTTTACACAAAGTGTTTCTTCTTCAGCTGGTAAAAACTTTAGCCTCTGGCCAGGAATTTCTAACCCTCAGAGAAGGCACATCCTTACCTTTACCTCAGTTCATGGAACTCTTAGAACCTTCAGTCTACACAGCCACCTTCCTACAGATCTGTGCTTTTATTTGGCAACGTTTCCATGTGGTCTTCCTGCTGCTTTGGAGATGGCCTTACCCTTCTAGTCTGTTCATAAGTAAGTAAGCTGAAGCAAGTGATAAATGAAAATTAAAGTTGTCTTTCTTGGTTTTTAGTAACAAAATAATTTATTTATTAACTCTTAAATCAGAAACATAAATTAAATATATGCAACACTATCTGCATTTCCAGCATGTAACAAGTTAGAAACATACCATACAATGTTAATAGACTTTTTTTCTTCCATAAAACTGTTTGCTGACCTTTTGAGCAGGGCTAGCACTCACCACTATGAAAAGCAAGTGCCCTCTTCTCAAGTTATTTACTCTTTTGGTAAAAGCTTAAACTATACCCCCTGCCTTGAGTTCCTCTTTCCAAACAGTTTTTGAGTTCGGCTATAAACAAAGCTAAAAAATAACTTTGATTTAATATCAAATTCACACACACGCTGTTTTTTCTGGTAAATCATCTCTGAGGCTGAAACTAACTCGAATTAAAAGTGCAAAACCCACTGGACTATGACTCCAATTCCACTGTGATGTAATGTGTAAAACATCCCTGCTCGGAGAGTCTCCATTACAGTGCAGCTTCTCTTCCTTCATTATTGCTATCATTTAAGTTACAGACGGAGCCCCACACTATTTACATGAAACAGAACTACCCCTACGAGAGAGCGTAAAAGTGCAGTAGTGATAGGCCGGGACAGCCCCTTCTCTGTGGAAAGGCACAGCTGGTTTCCACACGGGTTTGGTTCAGCCGTGCGCGGTTGAGAGGCCTTGCCAGCTGAGCAGTAAGGTGTTCTCGGGGGAAAGCTTTGCTGGGCTGGGCTGCTCGGCCATGAACCTTCTGAGCGTTTCCGAAGTGCCAGGTCGCAGCCAGGGCTCTGTTGCAATGGAGTCACCGGAACCAGGCCGCTGGCCGTCTTTGGATGGCGTGCGCTTCAACAGGTCCTCTGCTGCTCCTAAGGAAACATCGTCACCTGGGGGGGGGGGGGCAATGAGCGTGTGTTGAAGGAGAAGCAGCTTCACACAGCTAGTCACAGCATTACTGTCACACTGACCGTGCCTAGTCATCTGGAATAAAGGCATGAGGAATAATGCCGTCACGTCACGTGTTGCTACCTAACACGCATGTCAGATGTTCTGGGCCCAGCACAGTCGGTAAATCCTGCAGGCCTTCCATGGCTAATGCCACCCCTTCCTCCCTGTGTCAGGTTGACACGGGGCCACTACAGGGAAACTGAGTGCACCCGGTAGACTTGCTTTCCTAAAGCCTCCTCTTGCAGAGAGGAGTCAAATCTGCCAGTGCATATATGCATATATAAATACAGAGCCATTAAGTTACAGCCTTACAGCCGCTCTTGTAGAGAGAGCCTCCTTAAGCTCAAGAAAGAGAAATATTTTAACACTGGTAAACCGCATAAATGCAAATAAATGTTCCCATCACATTCCAGCACAGCTAATAATCTTCAGGCAATGCCATTCTAAAAAGCATTTAAAATGGATGATGCCAGGGAGACTGTTAGGGTTGGTGGTGTTTCCCAGCACAGTTCTGCCATAACTACTGCACCTTTAAACTTGTCTCAGGTTTGGGGGACTGATGCTTGGCCAGAAGTGACCAAAAAGACAAACTCTTCACTGGGAACCTAAGATAAAGTAATTATTTAAGTTTTCCAGCAGCTGGAAGTAAGAACAACTATGAAGAAGAGGTGATAGAGAATGAGGGCAGAGAAGCAAAAGGAGTTCATGAGGCAAAAATGTTTGGATGGACTAAAATTAGTGAAGCATTTGGGTAATACATTTGTTTAGAATACAGAAGCAATGAATATGAATGGTGGTTTGGGTTCGTTTTTTAAGGACTGAAATATCACAGCAAAATGGTTATAATAAACAAAAACTGAACTGGTTGTAAGAGTACCCATAGCAACAGAATCAGAATAAACTGCCAGCATCTACACTCTCATTAAGTTTAGAAAAAGGATACTGATACTGTAATTACCTAGACAATATAGCAACTGCCCTACTGAGGAAAAAAAAAAGATTTCAGTCTCATATGAAAGAATTCTTTAGTACGAAATGCATCAGCTGGGTCTCAATCCATGTGAGAAATTAAAGGCTGGGCATCCCATCGACATCAGTCAGAAGTCTGATTTCTTTCCACCAGCATGTCAGCTATGAGTTGGGTATCCACATCCTCCTGGTAGCAGGGATACACTGCCCACAGGAGGTGTGGTGTAGACAGGACAGGTACAGTACTGTGTATGGCAGCCCTTTGAGGCTGATCAGACAGGAGTTACTCTTCTAAGTTTA
Organism: Oxyura jamaicensis; assembly: GCF_011077185.1. Classification (NCBI taxonomy): domain Eukaryota; kingdom Metazoa; phylum Chordata; class Aves; order Anseriformes; family Anatidae; genus Oxyura; species Oxyura jamaicensis. The sequence continues at coordinate 123,044,737 of NC_048894.1, read as the reverse complement.
CTCTAAAATACTCTGTTGAAATTTTCGGGGCAACCTCTTGCAACAGTTACAGCACTCTGTAACTAATTCGTGCTTGAGCCAGTTGCTCTCTGCTAACCACAGGCAGTATATTATCATTGGATCCTCTAGCTCATGTCATTACTTAATAACAGCATTTCCTACCTCGGCTTTAATACACAGAGCATACCTAGGTGAGCAGACTTCTGCTGGAGTTCAGTCAGTCTGCGCAATCGTTCCTCATTTTTGCCTTTCATCTGATCAACATCAAGGCTGAAGTTGGAGTGCAAAGAAAGGTTGTCAGGCTGCAGCAACGGGGTCTGGTCTCGCAGAACATCTTCCTGCAGAAAACACAAACATGCACAAATCCTTCAGTAAAGCTGCTTTTGGCTGGGACAGGGTTAATTTTCTTCATAGTAGCTGGCATGTTTCAAATTTAGGAGGAAAATAGCATTGATAACACACTGAAGCTTTAGTTGTTGCCAAGCAGTGTTTGCACTGAGTCAAGGATTCTTCTCACACCGCCCTGCCAGCGACGAGGCCGGGGGTGCACCAGGAGCCGGGAGGGGCACAGCCAGGACAGCTGGCCCAGGGACCAAAGGGACGTCCCACACCATCTGACAGAGTATGGGCAAGAATAAAACTGGGGGAAGTTGGCAGGGGGCAGCCATTGCTCGCGGACTGGCTGGGCATCATTTGGCCACTGGTGAGCAATTGCACTGGGCATCACTTGTTTTGTTTACTCTTTTTCCTTTTTTCTTACCGAACTGTCCTAGCACTGACACGTGAGTTCTCACACTTTTACCTTTTACAACTCTCTCCTCCATCCCACCCTGAGGAGCTGAGTAAATGGCTGTGTGGTACTCGGCTACCTGCCAGGTTAAACCACAGCAATAATGTACATGTGTAAGCTAGTTGCCCTTTAAAAACTTGCACCCTCAGTACCCATATCATCCAGCCACTAAGGAACCACAGGAGCTGTCTGACAAGGTTACCTTTGTGCTCTACCTTCATATTCAAGTCCATCTGCTTATCACACTTACAGTGCGCTCCAACGCTTTCTTCTTTATTCGTCTCCTCTCCCTTGCAGAAGGTGGAAGCTGTGATGATAAATTAACTTCTAAGGCTGGAAATGTTTCTCCATTAGCACCTGCAAAAAGACAGGGGAAGTCATTTTCAAAGAGATCAAAATTCTACAGTGTTCAAACCCGTTTATGCTTTGAAACAGGTCAGTACTCGACTTCACCACAGGTATCAGAGCAATGTATTTAACAAGGACTTCTTGCATGGCACCAGTGCTACCCAGAGGCACAAAAAAGACCAAGGTATCACAACAGCAGCAAGGGATGAGCTTCAAGCGAAGGCAGGGAATAGCTTCCCTAGAGACGAGGCACTTCCCATCCCACCGATCCAGTGCCTTACTTCACCAAATCTTGTTTGTCCCTAGACCTTCCATGAAAACAGTGAGTACTCAAGTGAGTACAAGGGAGAACACGAGGCAGTGTGACAGCATAAAAGATACAATCAGATGGCAAGAATGTTTGGGTGGAATGAAATCAGCAAAGCGTTTCCGTAATACATTTGCTTTACAAGTGTACTAAATTATGTATGTAAGTAAGTTGCATGGAATTTATGATAATGTAATCAGTTCCTTAATCACATCTTAGTCATATCTTGGCTTTTTCATGGAATAGTGTGTTAGAATCTGTTCGTACAAAAAGAAATCCTAAGTTTTTGATCACCTCTCTCACATTACAGCGGTGGTGTGGGGGCGGTTAAATCCATGTTTATAACATAAACGAAGCCAAAGGTGACATCTCTGTTTCACACTATTTTGTTGATTTCCCTTTCCTTTGCTAATTCTGGCAACTAATTCAGATGCAGACTGTTTGAAGCAGTATTTTTTTCTCCTGCACCAGTAACTGCTGCTGGAGTGCTGGTCTGTGGCTCTGCCGCTGGCTGGGTGCAGTCAGCAGGCTCCGGGTCCTGGCTCAGTCCCTCTCGTACCCCGGTAAACACAGCCTTCACAAAGCAGGAAGGATCCTGCATGAAGGTGACCATACGGAACCCACTGCCACCGATTACTCTGTGTGACAGTGAAATGATGCTTTGGAAAGGCTCTTAGTCTAGTATGACGCATTAAGTTAAAAAAAGCTAAATATGTACATACATACAGATGTACCCACACTACAGAACAATTCTGCAGCATTTGTCTTAACTTATTATTTTTTTAATGGACATTGTGACCTTAATAAAGCACAACCGTGGAAATAATGTTTGTTTTCATTTGCTAGCAATTTCAAAATTAAATTTTAATGAAATACAAAATATTTCGTTATTCACGAGTTTCAATAACCTCCAACTTCAATTTAGAAATTAACTTCTTATGGTTAAAAACTGCAATACCTCTGTTTTGAAAAACAAATTTGATCTCTGCTAATAACAAGGAAATTCAGACACAAAAACAGGTAATTTTAAAAAATGTTGATATTACCTTTTTTTTCTCCTAGAAATAAAGATTTGAGTCCCTTCTCCTCTCCTACCTCCCCCAGTTTCACCGGAGGTAGAGCACAAAGCATAATTTTGAAGGGTACGTGGCTGACAATCCATTTATCGGAATCGGAGTTACAGGATCAGTGCTATTACACGACAGTGCTATTAGACGACGACAGTTTGTTTAAGCCTGTGAATTTATTGCAACGGAAACAAACTAGAAGCTACAGAAGGGTTTATTTTTACCCCTAGTGCTTTCTCAGTGTGCGATGTCAGTAGCTCCTTTAAGCATCTTTCGTTCTGCCGTGCAGCCATGCCCTCAAATCACTGCATTAACACTAACGAATTGTAGGGTTTCAAGCGACAAAAAAAATGCAAAATGGATAAAGCTCTATTCCCGACTGAGATTTCTGACTGTAGGAAAGACAAATTCATTGGTAATGCTGTTATCCATCACCAAATTGAGTTAAATTTTAATCTCATGTTAAAAACAATAGTAATAATAAAAAAGTGTTATTGTTTTTCCTAGGAAATGAAAAGCATTATTAAAATCCACCACAAGTAAAACTGCTACACAAAAGGCCCCCAGACAATGGTAGCACCACAGCTCACAGAGCAGGTAGCCCACAGATAATGACAGTTTTTAATCTTCATTTCAGGGATGGAAAACCCCGGATTCAAATTCAAATCTCCAGCAGGTATTTATAAAGCCCAAATAGCACAAAGAGTAAAAAGGTTCTGTTAGTGTCCACAGAACATGGTTTTTAACACCAATAAATGATTTATGGAAAAAAAGACCGAACAAAAAAGTGTGAATGGTATCCTACACTAACCATCGCCTCACGAAGCTGCAGGAAACAACTGGAGAGGGAGGAGAAGGGAACAGGAAAGAGGACTGTAAAATCCATGAACCTTTGTGAAAGCGGCTAACAAAAGAACGAGGAGCCCCACGTTGCACAGGTGGCAGATTCAAAGCAGATGAAAGGAGATACTTCACACAAGAGACAGTGACAGACGTGGAAGTTCATCCACACCATAGTGCTGATCCCAATTCATGGCAGACAACCTGTTGAAGACCCAACTTATTGTGACTTACTAAATACAAACACATTTGACCCAGGAAGCCCCTGAGCTACGAGTCACAGGAGGCTGAAAAACACTCTGCCATCCTCATATTCTTCCCCAGGCAGCTCTTCTGGCTACTATTAGACACAGGGTATCTTGCCAGATTCCAGACCCTCATATCAAGGGGCACTAAACACCTTTTCATCATTTGGGCAGTAGATAACAACTAGTATTTCCCAGCCTGAAGAGTCTAATGCAGACTGAAGAGAGCACCGAATGCATTGAAAAAGTCTGAAAGCAACATCCTGAAAGCCCTCCCTAATGCCAGGCTCTGTTGTGCACTCCAGCACCTGCATGAAATATATTTCAAATGAAAAATCCTGCTCTTAAGCAAAACCAGAGATTATAATCATCAGGATATAGAAACATCTAGTTTCATTAAAAAGCTTTTGCAGGAACCTACTGCATCTCCCTGACAGCAAAGAATAAAAATCCTTGTAAGATTATTTCCCATAGAAGACAGAAGAGAATTTCAAGGCACTGTAATACCTATTAATGGAAAAATAGCACTTAGAGACCTGGGCTGATCGTTTTTTTGTTTCATTTCTGATTTTTAGTTAAAAAACAAAACCCAAAAAAAAAAAAACACAAAAAGCACCCCACAAAACCAGAACAGATAAGTTCCTCAATCCCAATCAGAGCACTGTAAAGGAAGATGCTTTCTCATGAAAAGATGTGGAGTAGTGTGAGGCTACTTAGCAGCACCATTAATTTTAGGCGTGATCTACCCAAATTTATTGCAGTACGACCCCCTAAAGATCTACGTTTTTATGTGGAGCTGTAATTCTCTAACACTAAAAATCACTATTGCTGTACCCACTGCGACTTTCAAAGCAGCAATAACCATTGTAGAGAAACAGCACTGTATTAAGTGGCGTGTTTGTACATGCATCATCCTACAGTTAAAGAGAGCTATAAACTCACCAATAAAAGCACTGTCAGATTCCAACAGGGAATTCTTCAAGAACTCGTCAGAGTCGTTTCTGAACTACAAAAGAGAAAGAGAAAACACGCCAAGTCAGATGTCGCCGTATCTTTTGGAGGCCTAATGATAAATAATAGAAATTGAACATTTGCTGAAGTTCTGCAAAATAGATAGCAGCTATGCAGTGCTCTGGAGGCTATAAAGGCTTTACCTTATAGCTACAAAACAATACATTTTTAAATATAGTTAAGTTCTCTGGAAGCATTAATTTTTTGACTTTCTGTAGCAACATCATTTGCTGAAATTGTCTACACGTGGCCGCTGTAGTGGTGATGTGTGTAACCCACACGTCCACCAATAAAGGCATCCTAGTCACTCTGCTTGAGTTTTAGAGAAGCCAACACGAGGTGAAAACCTAAAGACAGCTTCTAAGGTTTGTACACACTTCTGATCAAATGAAGAAAGATTCCTTACGTTTCACTTATCCCACCAGATACAATCTGGCATTAAAATAGCAACTATCTTCATAGTAATAACAAGCACTTAAGAGCATTGCTTACAGCTCGTGGCGTAGTTGCAACCATTTGTTACAGAAACCCTACTATGAAAATTTATGTTGAAAATCACACCAAAATCAACGTAATAGAAACTATCAGAGGAAATGGAACAAGAGAAAATTGTTACGGTAAATCATTGCTCTGAAGAAGAATTTCAGGTAATCATTTACAGCATTAAAATGCATTAAGGTTTGGGTTTTGTTTTATTTAAATAATGTTTCACTTCTGTATATGGTTACAGTATTATCCTTGAGGCTAATGGCTTGGCTCTTGCACAGACTTTTATCTTGCAGGGTCCCACAATCCCATGACACCACTGAACTCGGCTGTTCTGTAGTTGGGTTAGTAAAAGATTCCAAACTGACAGCACTTTATTGTGCTCCTCTCACTACATCAGAAAATAGACATCTAATCTGAGGCACCGGGTCTAATTATTTACTGCTGTGTGAATCACTTGAGTCATCCAAGTTCACAGCAACTGCTACTGGCTTGGCTTCTGCTAGTAATTCACGCCCCCAGCAGCAATCTAAGATCACATGAATACAAAATAAGTACTGATGAATATGCAATAAAAAGTTAGAGTATCAAACTATCTCTGTATATGAAGATAAACAACTTGTACATCAAATTTAAAGCTGTTAATCGTTGTATTAACAAGTGACAGAAATAAATAAGCTTGCTGTCTTGTTACTTGCCTGTAATTCTTTCCTCCAAATTCTGTATAAGCCACAGAATTTAACAATTACGTCTCGTGTTTGAAAAAAGCAAAGTAATATGATTTTAAAAAATAAAATAATTAAAAAAAAAAAAAAACTGTTTTACTCTTACCAGTCCCATGGTTTGTAGGTTACAGCCAGGAGCAGAATCATCTTCAAGAACCACGTGGAAAGGGACAAAATTGTAAATATTGGCAAAAAATCAGTTAATACCAAAACATAACGTGCTCATAAAACTTGTAACATTACAAAAAAAAAAAGATGCATTACTACAGCTTTCTTTAAAATTATTTACATTTCAATGAGTCCTTTTAAAATATTTGAATGCAATGTTCATGGCAGTTTCCTTATGTCAGTTTAAGTAGTATCAGAAAAATCCAACAGAATTCAGTAATATATTATTTCTGAGAATGCTGGGCACGTGCGTGCCCTTGTTAGGGCTGGATTTATCAGTCTCTCCCAAACAGCAAGCACACCTTTCACACCAGAACAATGTGGCTCACAGCTAACAAGATCAGCCATCCCTCACATTGCTCAAAACCTGATTTGATGACTTTAAACAAATTTTCCGGCAGAAGGAAGTAAAACTATTTTTGTTGCTATTGAAAATCAATTCTTTTAGAAGACAGAACCATGCTTCATTAAATGCTAAAATCCCACTAAATTGTACTGATTTCTGAAGAAGTTCTCCGTAACAGTAGGAACCAGTTCAGTGCTATAACAATTTTTTACAGCATTGTTGTGAAAAGTTCATGTCCAAGTGTTGAATAATAAGGAAAACCTTTATTTGTGAGATGGTAGCATGGTTTAAACCATCAAACCAACACATTAGGGCGCAGAAGTCTGCTGCATGAAGACTTGGGTTTCTGTTTCACCCTCTCGTGTTTCATCTACTGAGACCTTAAGATCTTTATTTGTTATTTGAATTACTGCATCTTAAAAGATAACCAGTTAAACAGCTAACAAGGCTTTTTAAAAAAATAAATAAATAAATGTATGTTCTGCACCCTGTGGAATCCCAATGCAACTAGAAAGTGGAACGAGAAAGCACACCAGGTTAACTATATCCAGATAAGACAGAATTGAAACTTCCCAAACTATACACAAGAACTCCAAGTATTAGGCCTTCCGACTGTAATAAAGATTGTCCTCCCTTCCCTAGCATACGTATTTTGGTATTCTTACCCTCATCTTCACAGATATTTCATATACTTTTCTTTTAATAAATACGTTATTGAATCAAAAAAGGAGTTATCTATATTCAGCATCCCAGTAGTTGCTAGCACTACATGGCAACACCTTAAAACTCCATCTGAGCTCCACAGCTAGGACACAAAAGCTAAACAAGGGAGAGAAGTCTCACTTTCATTTATCATGTCTTGTTTAAATTTGCTATGAATCAAGTGGGAAAACAAACCAACACAGTATTGAATTTCAAATCTAGAGCACCAAAAATGAATTCCTCCTTCATAATTAGGAGTCACCTAAGCCCTACATTTCCTGACCCCAGCTTTGTTTCTTGTCATTGCTTTTAGTGGTCTATCCAGAGCTAGACAGAGTCAGAAGTCTCACTTATACGTACTGAAGCTAGACATAGTGATGGTTTTGTAGTTAAGACTCATGGATACTCAAAAAGAGTATCTGTTTGCCAGGAACAGGCAAGTTTACCTAGCTAAATAGTTGTATCTCTACCAGCAGAACTAAAGACTAAGGATGTACTCCCCTAGGTGGGACATCCCAATAACGGTGACTAGCAAGAAGTCTCAGAATAAACTCCACTGGATGAAATCCTTTCTTTTGGCTTCTGTCAGGGTGCAATAATCAGATGCGAAGACTGAAAAATGCCAAACTGAGCGAGTATACACTCAACATGCTGAATGTGCAGATTTCAAGGGAGGTTGAGTGTCAGTGATCATTTCACAGAGGAAAGCACTTGTCTAAGGATTAAAAAAAAAATCTCCCATCTGGAGAGCACAGAGGACCATCCTGAATGTTAACCTAACAGGATCTCACGCACACTGGAAATATGAAGAAGCCCAAGCAACAGGAAAAACTTCAGTTAAAATCTTCAAATAAAATATTTAATAATGCACATCCTATTTCTTGCAACTTTGTCTAGCAAACTTACTCAGTGTGTACCCGACCCTCTGTCTAGCATCACAAACCCCAGCACGCTGGCTCTCGCTCCTTGCGGACTGGCCAACAGCCCACTCCTGGTAAGGCACTCCAGTCAAGCAGAGCCCAGAGCTTCAGCTCAACTACATCAAACCTCCTTCCTCCTGTGCCTCTTCTCCCATCTCCCACAACAATAACCATCCAGAAGACTGAAAAAGACTGCCTTACTTATAGAGACGTAGCAAGCATTTAAAAAGACTTTGGACATATAAAAATTACTAATTTTCCAGGTTCCACTAACAGTCAAAATATTTCTCTTTTATGTAAAGAGAAAAAAAAAAAAAGGAAAATAAAAGAAAACCATAACAGTATATAAAGCCTGTAAGGTCAAGGACATGTATATATAGTGTGGGAAAACAGGCAAGCCTTTGCCATTACAGCCTACAATATGGCATCTTACCCACAGTACAAAAACACATATTGCTTTAATTCATCTTCCTTTCTGCCTCAAATCAGACAATAAAACTGCTCATCTGTTTTCAGTGAGGGGAAGATGAGGAACTTGTCTCTGAGGAAAATGAACTGGAAATACAGAGATAACATGGTAACTAATTAATTACCTTGCTCAGTACACAGCGACAGGCTATAAAGTTAAATGGCGTTGTAAAGCTGTAAGAGAGATTGAGAGAGAGGGAAGGCTGCTCAAGGATCCTCCATAAGCATCATGGGGATTTTAAAAATCAGCTGCTTGGATAACTAATCTAAACTGTCGCAGGAAATGCCTGCTTAGGTTGTAACCATTCAAGCTTGCATTGAGCATTTAGCATTAGCTTATGTCTGAAATGACTGCTCATCCTTAAAATGAATAAAAAAAGGGCAAATTTGCTTTCTAGCTGGTGGAGGTTCCTCTCCAGACAACATTAGATTAAAGCCTTCTCAGACTGGCCTATTGAAAAATATTCTAATGGAGAATAAATTAAAAAAAAAATTAAAAAATCAAGAACACAGTTCTCAGCTGAAGCTAGTGAATTATTTTTCATCATTTCCATCAATCCCAGAAAGGGCAAGACTGAAAACAGCCCTATACCCACAATTTAGACATTATGTGATACCAAAGAACTTGTAATCAGCTCAGATGATGTTACAGATAGGCTTATTTGAGACTGTGATTTTATTTTATACCTAGGCAACATTACACACATCACTTGAACACCAAAACATCTGTCCAAGAAACAGGACACCCTGCAATGCTCACCAGTGTACCAAATAAAACACCCTTCATGTAACTCTCACCTTCTACATCTTGGTATCTGTTTTGTTAACCTCTCTCACCTATGGCTATATCAACAGGTAACACCACCATCAAGCCTCAAAGCATGACCAATAGTAAGAGGCATTCAACTTTTCTAAATATTTTCCATATTTACACTTCACAATTTTACATACTCCATAAAGCTTTTTAACCTTTATCGTTTTGCTTCCTGCTGCCCCACCTCAGTAATTAAATAATTATTTGAATTGATAATAAATTATGTTAATTTTCCCCAAGACAGATGTGTTTTGCCTGTAACAACAATCAGTCAGCCATCTCCCCACTCTCAGCCAACAAGCGAGCTTTCTCCTTTCTGTTTCCCCTACTTTCCCCTCACCCCATCCTGCCAAGGGGTGGTGGTGAGGCAGAAAGCTTGCAGGAAAGGAGCTGGGTGGCAGTTCTCTGCTAGAGAAGGCTAACTCACCACAGAAATGAACTTATTTCATTCTGAGAAATTTAGTAGGGCTGGTGTGAAATACACAGACAAACCTTTTCTGAGAAATTTGTATCGTAACTTGGTTTTGAGTGTCATTTGTATAGTTGCAACTCCAACTTTTGGAAAGGCTGAAGCAGCTCTCATGCTATTTGTAAAGAATATCTAAAATAGCTTGGGATACTACTCTTTCATGACTGTAACACATCAGAACGAACACTGCATTTGGAGTTAAGCAGAGCATGCAAGAACAGGCAATTACATTTATTTTTCACTATTGTTGTCATACGCAACAGAAATGTTTTACTATGTTAGGATGTTAAAATTTTACTATAGTAGGATGATTTCTGTCAAGGAAGACAAGGAGCATTTAATTCCAGAACCTCAAGCCCGTCGTGACATCTTACGCGTGGTTTCTAAAGAAAAACCTGCCTAAGGATACAGATTTCTGAAACTATGAAACAGTGAAATCATGACTGAAAATACGAGAAATCTAATACATTACAAAAAGCAGAAAAAAGAGACAAAGCGGAACACATTGGCTGCAATTTAACCAATTCAGTTTCAAAGCCATCTCCTTCCTCAGAGAGAACTGAAGAAATGCTGTCAGGAACTTACCTGCTAACACTTAACCACAAATCATAGATTTTATTTTATTTTATATTTCATAAAGAAAACTGCAGAGCAAAAAAAACTTACCAACCTACTTTTCTCTTGCATTTTTCTGAAGTAAACACAAAACAGTAGTTAAATTACTTTCAGGGAAGCAAGGAGAACTAGGCAGTCACACTAATAAAAGTCATTCAATATTTCTATGTTCTACATTAGGATGGAATTTCAGCATTCTGGTGCTTTTGTATTGCAGAGCTGACAGTAAACGTCAAGGAAATAAAACTAGAGCTGGCATTTTTTAAACACTTACCAAATACAAAAACAATAAACAAAATCATTGAAATCATCTCGGTCCATTCATTCCTTACCTCCTGTTTCTCTCCTCATTCTCATTCTGTCAAGTTTCTTCTGCTGCTCCCTCAGTAGTGCCTGCTGTTGAATTTCTAGAGTCTGATCATCTTTTGGAGGATCAGGGTACATGTGTCTCAAGCCTATGCGTGTTTCAGAATCTAGAACCAAAACAGGAAATTTAAATTTTGATTTAAACTAATACTTCTGAAAAACATCTTTGAAGAAGCACATACAGATACAAAGCCAAAAGAAACATTTTTTTAAATGGTGACAATGACCAATACGATGAGCCACCCTAGCAATGGTTTTATAACTTTATTACAATACCAAAAATATTTTTTTTCTGTTTGAGTAGAAACAGTTTCAAAGAATCATATTTTGTTGGGGTGTAAAAATCAAATTCACTCTACTTTCACACTTACTACTGCTTTTACGACTTTCTACTTACATCACAGTACCAAATGCATAATAAATCCAGGAAGCAAGGACTGGAAGCTAGATGCGTGTCCTGACTGACAATTCTGTATCACAAGGCCAAATCTCTTTTGAACCTCACGTACATGATAGGGAAGTAGTACAACTCCAGAAGCAGAACTATTGAAGGATGGGTGGGCTCTTTCCCTGAGTGTTATAAAGCACACTCTTTAGGATAGATGTAAGAGATGCATGTCAACATACCTTCACTTGAAAGGGCTTGAGTTCTTGTTTAATTTCAGGATGTGTATACAAGGCCCTTACAGAAAAATAGCAATATTGTCTTCCCCCAAAATCTAGAAGGCATTAGAAATTTAGAGTGTGTCTAAAAATCTACCTATAAATTTTATGTGACTGGCTTGAATCTTATAATAAACAATTTAACAGAATTTCCAAGGTTAACAAAAATCCAAACTTAACAGAAGTTTACAATTATTTTGGAAAAGAAAAAAATATTTCTAAATCAGAATTACATGCATTCTTTAGAAGACCACACACTGTGTGCCTATAAATGCTAGTAAAAAAAAATTCTGAAAGGTTTCTCCATCAACTAAATTTCAGGTAGATGTGCAGTGACTGGCCATAGTCACCATTTCATGGTGCAGTTTCTATGTATCAACAGTTAAACTGCAGACACTTGAAGAAATGGCCACACAAAGAGACATACACACATACAAAACGCTGTCGTTGTGTATGGGCAGAAGCTGTGAAGAAGCTGGTTTTTGCTTTCGTCTTTAAATGCTGGGCAGCATGGAAGATAATAACAGATGTTTCACAACCTTCCTTCCTCAACAAGATCTACCTGCCTTTGTATTTAAGTTCATTAAAATCCCAGATGTTCTGTATATTGACAGGATCTTGGGCATCCCTCGATGAAGGTCGCCTTACTGGAGCCTGCAGACGAAGCCTGGCCATTTCAAATATGTCTTTTGGATTCTTCTCTCTCTTCCCACTTGAGAAGTGTGTAAAACAAAATATAGTTTAAAACTGTAATATTCACGAATTCCATTAAAACATAATTTAATGCTACTTATATCCTTTATTCAAACAGTGTATTTATAATCCCATAAATAAAGCTATTGCAACAGGAAAACAATTTTGAAAATAGTGACACTGTATATTGTGTTACAAGAAGGAATAATCTACTTGAAACCAAAAAAAAAAAAATCCTCTTACTTTATGGAATGGAACTAAGACTGCTGATCTGATGAGTCTTTTCCAACTAATTGGTATGATTACCTAATACATTTTGGAAGCAAACCAACAAGTTTTAAATCAAAGAGGCAGGATTTTAGGAAATAAGTACTTCCACAGCAGCATACTATTCATCAGATAATGCAGTCTCCAGATCCAAGCTGTGGTCTAGGAAGAAAGGTAATTCAATGAAATCCTACATTTGACATCTGTTTTTGGAACATTCTCCAAGATTATTATAACCTCCAATGTTACCGGTGCAGCCATTCCCACAATAAAATTTAGAAAGATCTTGGAACAAACAACCAACCAACCACATACATTAGAAAAATGAAGAGGATTTTATCTACAAGTTTATGTATGCCTTTATGTTTTCATTTCACTCATGTATATTAGCCAACTAATACTAGCTACCAATATACAGTAGCCTTGAGTTACTGAGCTAAAGCTAACTTTTAAAAATTAAGATGAAATTCTTACCGTGTAATTGGTATATCATCATCACTAGCCACATTTAGCAACTGTTCCTGCAGCCGCCTCTCTTCACTACGAAGCTGTTTCCTCATCTCTGATAACTCATTTATCACATTCTTTCTTTCCTCTGGAATTTAACACCAATAATTTAAAAAGTGCTAGAGACACATTTCCGCCTACCTCCGAAATGTGAGGCATGTGAAGCTGATAAATTGTTAATTAAAACAAGGATTATATAAACACAAGCATTTTGTAAACTAGAAATTAGGGCAGAGCTTGTATTTTAAGACAGCAGAAGGATCAGATCACCACAAAAGCAAGAAGCATCCCAACTTCAGTAGCAATGTTTTGCTGTATTTCAAACAGGAAAAGCTATGAGGCAAGCGGGTACTGCCAGTAAATAGCCTTATTTTGCTATTAGCAAATGTACAGTCCTTAGAGACAGAAGACAGGAGCTGAGGTGGTATCAGCACATAAAACCCATTTCCTGACTCCCACTGGATAGTTTAAGAGAGCGAGATCCATCTGCCTAGTGCAGTCTCTTAACTGTTAAAAAGTTCTGACTTCAACACCTACTTTTAGGTGTGTGTTCATGCTGACTTTTTAAACCTACTTTTGGTCTAAGCTGTCTGTTTGCAATCAGGACAGTATTCCTCAAAAGTTATAAGTTTTAAAAATTCCTTGTTTTCCAAATAACACACTAAATAATCTTGTTGACCATCTTCTAGCCTGCATCCAGAACCCAACAGGAAAGCAAGTTTTATTAGCTTAAATCCTCCAACACACACGTTAGTTCAATTTCCCTCATGACAGATGATCTGTCATTCAATTTCCAAGAGTTGTATCAAGAACCCCTTTTCTTTCCGTACAGTGCAAGAGCCATATTCTCCTCACAAGGGACCCAAGTACTGACTGCATTTGTAGGACAAATACTCACTGTGATATTCCATTTGGTTTTTAGTTTATACTTGTAAAACAGTATCAAAAGAAAAAATACTGCTTTTCACCCACTATTTGCCAATATAACCAACATATTGAGAGAGCAAAGAGGATCTTCCCTGCATGTCTGAATTGTAAAGCTACCAGTGGAAGCAAAGATGAATTTAGAGGCAGATAAATGAAGGAAAGGAGAATTTAAAAATCAGGAATGAAATACGCTACAGATTGTTAGTCTAATCCATTACTCAGCCAATGCAAAACTCTCCCATTTTGCAATGTCCTGTCACAGAACTAGTCACCACAGTCCTGACGGAAAGATTCCAATATTTTATATATATTATATATATAATTGATATGTTCCAATATTTTATATATAAAATTATATATATGTGTAAATACTTTACACATACCATAGCGATACACTGATAATACTCACTAACACAGAGAAAGCACATACATAAAAATTCAAACTTCCTAAGAATTCCTTTGAGAAAAAGAAATGAGATTTGTAACTGAGACCAATTCCATTGTAACAGAAAGTGAACTTGCAATAAAGGCAATACCTACCAAGTGCTCGCAACTGGTTTCTTCTAGCAGGGACAGGTGGGGAAGGAACCCTTGGTGGTGGAGGATCCTAGTGATCATAATGAATATGAAATGTTAATGTGTCAAAGTAAGCAACTATAACAGACAAAATAAGGAAATAATATGTAGTTACGTCCAATTCATATTAACTACCACTGTTACTGGAAGAAAGAATAGTAACCTTACAGGTTGTTAATAAGTAGGGTTTTTGTTTTTTGTTTGTTTGTTTTAACCTGATCTTTAAAAGTATAAATCAAGTCATTATGATAATATTAAAGACACTACTCAGAGATATGGACACAGCTACTAAGTGCTGCAAAAACATACAAATAAACCAACCTTCTTCCAGAACTTTTGCAACATATTGGGAAAACAACAGTTTTAAATAATAAGACTTAAAACATTTTCTGAAATTGCACTGTATCATTTTCTGGCAAAATCATTTTAAAAACTTTTAGCCTAGTTCATACATATATTTACTAAAAAACAGTTTTCAATAAAAAAGTTAGAAGTGTAGAAGTCAGAAGTGTAGTAGTCAAAAAATGAGGTGCTCATCTCTACAGAAAATATGCGTAAAAAAAGACACCCCCCAAAATTCTTACATTTTTAATAAAATTGTACATTGCACTTCACAGCTATAAGACTGGCTCATAATAAATACTGTCTCTAGTCATCCCAGTGAACAAGCTGGCAAACAGGTAAAACCTGGTAGGATTTCACACACTTCACTGTCTTACACAAGTAAGTATATGTTGACTAGAAAAGTCATACTTGTGTATAGTAAGATACACGGCTTTCAGCAGATGGAATCCTATCTTCTTTTCTTACTGATTTGTTCTGAAGAGCGGGAATGATGGGAGATGGCTGCCTTGAGAACTGCAAGGAGAAAAGTAAGATAAAATACATTCCTATAGATTCTAAACAACTATTATGGACAGGAAGGATTTTTTAACATGTTTCATTTGACAGGAAAATGATTTATTTATGTGTTGAAATATTTTTGTATTTATTTTGCTTTCAACTTTTAACCTCATAAAATGATTGCAAAAATTGTTTCATGTGATTTCATTTACTCCCTAGGAAAAAAAAAATACTCATTTTTTGTGATGCATTGTTTTCATTCATTTATGATTAAGTTATACTTCTTGTTTTCCTCTAGCCACTTCCATTGTGTTTGTCCATTTAAGAGAAATGTTATGTAGAAATATAGCAGAGATACAGTTCTGTACTTTACACAGATTTTGTCTGTCAAAATTCTGTGATGGACTTGTATATCATTCAGGTCAAAGGAAAATAATTAAATTACAAAGAGCATCATTGTTGATGATGAACAATCCCATCTAGTTCTCTAAACTATGTAACTTTTTAATTTGTGTTTGGGCCTCAACAAAAGCAGGCCACAGAACTATATTTGATTTTTAAATCTACTGTGAAGAGTGCAGTTTACTCATATGTATATGGTTTTACTGTATTTTTAATGTAAACCTGATCAGCAAGATAATATTCCACTGTAGTATGTCTGGTTTTTCAATCAGCTCTTCTCCATGAAATCATTCTCTCTCATTAAAAGTCATTTTTAAAACTTAGGAAAAAATATTTGTATCTTAGAAAGAAACTGAAGCATACCATCTTCTTTTCCTCTTCCATCTTTGCTAATTTTTCCTTCTCCAGATATAGTCTAAGTTGTTCATCTTGCTTTTCTTCTTTTTCTTTTCTTCTTTTTTCTGCCTCTTTTTGTCTCTCTTCATCTAATCGTATTATTTCTTTATTTTTCAATCTTCGCTGTAATAGAAACATTATCAGTACATTAGAAAGACTCAACATTTTTAAAGTTTTGCTTTGTTTTTCTTGGAGAAGTTAAAGCTACACATCAAAGTGGTTAGCATGAAATGAAAAGCATATTTCATTAAGCTGACTTCAAGCATTTGAATTAAAAACCATGTTATGCAAACATTAAACATCTGCAGTCCTGGCCCAGCGAACATATAACAGAATTTCTAATAACTTCAATAAACACCAGTTGGTGTCCCATGTGCTACACAACAGTAGTGCCCACAGAGAAAAGTTATCATCCAGTCACAGTTTCAGTCTTGTGTCTGTTAAAAACGATACCTTCTGATAGCTTCCTACACTATGCTAGTTCTGCTCTACTTATCCAGAAGATTCATCCAACTAAATTGCACATACTAGAGAAGAGTATCTAGAATTTCTGTCTTAGAAATTCTAAAGTCCTTTGTCCTGAACTGATCTTGCAAAACCATGCAGGGTACTGAAAGATTTTTCCAGCTCTGATGGAGCCCTATCCTTGTCTTACAGTTATTTATGAAATTCTGAATTATGCAAATTATTTCATTTTTTCCAAACCTGACAAATAAAGCTTTTCAGTTAGAATGAAATCACAAGTTTACCTCCATGAAAAGTACTCATTAGGCTTCCTTGGCATTCTTCCAAAACAAGTAATATTGATATCTCATCCTGGTCACTTCAAAAAAAATAATTCTTTCTGAAATAAGCTACATTAAGAATGCAAATAATTCGTTGAGAGCTAGATGTAAGGGACTAATGAAAAAAGCGTTTGTTTTTAATTCATTGATTTGATAATGCTTTTTATGGGCCTCATTAACAATGTCCTTTAAATATGAGATCATCACTGTCAATTACAAAACTGCAATTTTCCTTAAAAGACTTAATTAACAGTATTTCAAGTTGGTAGCATACCATAAAGAGTGAAGAATATGCTAGTTAATACTGACAATTTTCTACCTCTCCTCTGGCTAACAGACCATTTTAAAAACAAAGACAATTTCACAGTACACGTCTCAGTTTACCTTCCTAATCTAGAGGGCATATATTACAAAGGGTTACTTTAGGGTGAAAAAAAGTCAAGGGATCAAAATATTACACCTCCTCCTCTTTTCTTCTTTTCTCTTCCTGTTCATCTTCATATGCTTTTTGAATTCTCATTCTCTGTTCAGCCAGTCGTTTTTCTTCTTTTTCTTCTTCCATTCTAAGTTTTTCTCGCTCTGCTTCTTCCCTACGTCTCTTTTCTTCTATCTAGAAAGTAAAGCGAAAAAGTATTCATGTGTCAATAGACAGCAATAATCTGAGAAACAATGTTTACCATCATGATTTTCTACAGAATTTGGAAGCCCTACTTGTGCAATCAAAGATTGTAAGGATCAACTGAAAGAATTCTAAAGCCAGTCTTACAATTCAGCTTCAGAATTCATTTTAAATGAGACAATATTCTATTATTTCTTTTTAGCCATTTCTTTTCTTATATACTGTAACCACCATGGAATCACAGAATCATTAAGGTTGGAAAAGACCTCCAAGATCACCCGGTCCAACCATCACCCTACCACCAATGTCACCCACTAAACCATGTCCCTAAGCACCAGGTCCATCCTTTCTTTGAATACCACCAGGGAAGGTGAACACTAATTTTAAGTGCAACTAGTAAAACCTGAACATTCCTTAACACTTACTCTCCTCTGGATATGCTAGAATAACACTTTTTAAATGGAATAAATAATGAAAGATAGGAAACACAAACAAACAAACAAAGACATAGAAATTATCTTTTTCAGTTCCACAATTATATTTATAGACACAATACTGACTTACTGAAACCAAAGGTCTGACTATTCTTTATTCTTTTTGGCAGCACTGTACATGGAAAAGGACTCAATCTTTTCTTTTTAAGGAGATTCGTATCAAACTACTGTATAACATTTCTACTCTTAAATTATCTAGGATTTCCTTGATATTGACATTTAATTACATTAATATTTAATTTTCATACCATGAAAGTATAGGCAGTGTTTTACGGACAGAAGACAGGAACTGGTACAACAACAATCTCACTTCATTATTGTCTCAGTGATCACTATTTCACTCTGACACACATGCATATGTAGCATGCTGACATCCAAGGGCAAATGATTTTCTTTATATATTTATGTATGTAAACTTCCACTGTATGCACAGTTTGAGAGCTCCAAACTGTATTTAGAGAGTCATATTAGGAAAAAAGACAATCTAAGTTAGCGAAGCCAACTATTAAGAGCCTCACTTTTATAGGTATTTGTAAGGCAAAACCAAAGAGACTCAATAGCAAACAGCTCTCAGCACATATCTTGTGTACAGAATTGGCTATGCCTGGATGAAGTCTTTGGTCAGCAGAATCTGATGATTTACTTTGCCTGTTTACCCCTCTATTTTTTATTTTCAATTATTTAAGATGACAACTGGTGCACATACTCACCTGTAGACGAAGGAAGTTCTTGTATGACTCTTGTCGCTTAAGTTGTTGTGGAGACAGGGGTTCACTGAACACATTACCCCGAGCAAAAGGAGAGGTCTGTGCAAATGTAAAACCTAAGGGGGGGGGGAGAAAAAAAAGTTTCCAGATAAAAATCAAAGCAAATTTAAGACAGCAAGGCAGAGTTGAAGAAGCAGGAATCTGAAACACTTCTTTCACAAGGTAGTTTATGACAGCCATAATTCAAGGCTTTAGCTGAAAACAATAGCTGTGATTAAAAGTTTTCACATTGTCTGCCTAGAACATCTTAACTGCTCAATTAACAATGTCTAAGCCAGATGTCTTTTTACAAAACAACATCCACAAAAGATTATGGGATATCATAAAGCAAGTCATTAAACTGTAGATTGCCCAGTAGAATATATATCTAAAAAATGCCACATTTAAATTAATTAGAATAGCAAAGATTTTACATTTCATAACTTCATTGCTTGCCATTACACTGTCTTAACACACACAGTGCTGTTCCTTAGGTTTATTCAATCTTTAGAAACAGAAGAATAGGTAAACAGAATAATAAGTTAAATTAGCAATGGATGCTACAAAAAACAAGGCCAAAATCTGACAGATAAAATTCTGAGCACTCAGAAAACTGAGCTTTGCCATTATAAGGCACCTTCTATACTATGAAGTTTGAAGTATCAGCCTCTTCCATCTCTGCAACTTCCTCCACTGTACTGGAAACATCACTGGGGACCAGTTGCCAAGTTACTCTCCCTGAGTTAAGAATGTATCATAACCACACAGTCCCAAAAGCACTAGAAAAGGTGATTAGCTCAGATAACAATCAGAACAGCCTCTGCAGGACAGGATCTCTACAGGAAGTAGAGGAGAAAAGTAAAAGAAGAAGTTGTGTTAACACTTCACCTGACACACCATGTTCCTCATTCTTATCAAGTCTACTCCAAGGGATAGTGCTGCAAGGATGTGTGAACACCATAGCTCCGCTGAGCTGAGATTAACACAGCGGCTAGCTGTTCTCATGCTCCCCCCTTACCTTTCCCTGTACAATGCCTTAACACCCAAGTCAGATGAAAGCAGAAATAATATATCCACTTATTCCCTTACAAATGCACAGGCTTACTGCAACAACCTCAACCTAAGGGCATGAGCTTACAGAACCAAGTAGTACACTGTTCCAATTATCGTGTAATTCTTTACATAGAAGTGAAACTGTTTGGACAGGAGAAAGAAAAGCAGCATTTAGGTTATTCCAAGGGGATCACGACAGATCCTGACCCTTGTCCATCCCAGACTGGGGACAGGCCTGGTACCCAAGAGCTCTCACTTAGATGTCTCACAAAACATAAGACGACAGAAAGAAGATGCATTAGTTTTTTAGTAGGAAAATAAAATAAAATTCCTAAAACTTGGAGGCAGTGCACAGGGCTGCACATGTACCTAATTTACCTGTAACCTTTTCGAACT
Organism: Oxyura jamaicensis; assembly: GCF_011077185.1. Lineage (NCBI taxonomy): Eukaryota > Metazoa > Chordata > Aves > Anseriformes > Anatidae > Oxyura > Oxyura jamaicensis. The sequence continues at coordinate 123,024,683 of NC_048894.1, read as the reverse complement.
TGTTAACCACTAGAGCATACCTGTTTGATCTTAACCTACAACCTCATCCACCTGCAGACCTTCCCCCATTCTCTTATTCCATCTTTTCCTCCTACTATACAGTTTTACCTCACTGTATCATTTAAAAATAAAATAAATATCTATCAAGATTTGATTAGATAAAATTGAACCTAGAAAACTAACGTACTGATCCTAACTGTCAAATACTAAAATAGTTATTTATTGTTATTGACAATACAGATAAGGAAGTACATTTTCAGTGTACACAGATGATAGCAATGGAGAAGTTTGCAAAAGAATCATGATAGTTGACTTCAGTGGTGGAAGGCACTAGGTCTATTATAGACTACAAGGGAGGAGTGAAGAAACTAGAGGAGTTTGATCACTAAGACCTATAAGTAATTAGAGCTGTAATAGCGTTCTTAAAAACCTGCTATTTTATTTGTAGATGCTTCTGCGTTCTCAGGTCTTGGGGAGGCCAAACTTAGGTCAACAGATACAATAGCCCTTTTATCTTCGTATAGTCTCGCCTCTGGATTATGATACGCATCTTCGTTTTGCTTGTGCATCATATTCAAGTCAGCTAAAGGAAAGGGGAAATAACTGTTTATAGCATTTTGTTCTCATAAAAGGCATGTTCACCACAGATTCCCAAGAATACAGGTCTGTTTCAGCAGCTCCACCATTTGTGAACACAGCAACTACAGGAACAAATAATTTAAGCAAAGGCAAGAATACATATGCTATAGGTTAAATATTAGTTGTCAACAATTCACCGATTGAAGTATTTATTTTGTTGGCTTTCTTTTACCAGGAATGATTCTTCACAGCAAACCTCCACCCCAACAAAAGCTATGAAATGGAAAGACTGAGCTCAAAGACAAAAAAGACTGACAAGTCTGCGTTGACAAGAATGTATTTAGAAACCACCCCCTTCTATTTCCTTAGAGCTGTAAAATATTTTCCAGGTTAGTATTGACATTTAAGCACTGAATCTCTACTGCATTTGATTTCTGTTAAGGGCAATAACCATACTAAATCATTAAGGTGTGTTTTGGTTTTCATGTATTCAGTAAAAGTCCAGATGTAGATGTCTGTACGTAAGCAAAACAACGTCATCCAACATTTTTTAAAAATACTTTTCCATCAAAATTCAAAGATGTTGATTTCACCTTGAAATATTCATTATGCTAGACTCAAAAGGTCCATTTTTTAAAAAAATGAAACAAACAAAAAAAGACTAATATGCAGTTTTCAAATTATCTTTTTAAATAGTGTTTTTGATAAACATGAATTATTGTAGTAATTTAAACACAGATTCTAAAACCTTTAAACTGTATCTCTCTCTGTAAAGCAGCTTTTGCGTTCGAGTCTGAAAAGCTACTCTGGGAAAGGTAAAAGACAAGTCACACTGCATGAAATAGAGACCTGGGAGAAACAGCATGTTATTTTTGATGACATTCGACTCATAGCTTATCCATCAAGTTGCTAAAGTATGGTGGGAAAAATAACTTCACGTATATAATTCGGGGAAAACAGTTGAAGAAACTTCTTTCCCTTTGTTCTTAATTTACAAAGAGGTAAGTTTCTCAGGAGGCATATACACACTTTAGACTAACAAAAGTCACCCATCTTTTCCTCTGCCCCACTCTCCTCACACTATCATAAAACATAGAGAAGGAAGACAGACACTCAAATATAACGCTTAAAGATAGGCAGTGTCAACACTTCTATCAGCTCTGGGGATAAACACAAGCCAGCATCCTAAACCCAAGCTTCTAAAATTAATATTTGGCCTTTTTATTATTATTATTTTATTTTTTATTTTAATCACAAAGCCTTTGAACGTTACCCCCCTCTGACTTTTAAACTACTCTATGAATTTAGCCACTTGCCACCAGGGTATCATAAAACTGAAACTAATTTGATATGTATAAACTGTTACCCAGTAAGTGTTCCATGCATTGAAAATTCTTATAATTTATTACCAGAAAACATGTTTTAAAAACCTAGAACACTAGAAACACTAGAAATCAACAGTTATAAAGCCCGAAGTCTCACCGACTTTAAAAGTTGCTGCATTTATTTGTTTTGGACTACTACTGCTTCTACTAACCTATTCAGCTTTCCACAGAAGGAAACCAACTGATATTATACCCCTGAATAGGCATGAGAAATGCTCGTCTCAGAGACCCCACTTAACTTCCTCTGGGTAATTCACTAAGAATTCTCTTATTCTGCAGATTAATTGGAAACATTTACATTTCTGCAGGTGGGAAGAGGAGGAGCAAAAAGTTTCAAGTCCATTTGGCTTATGGTTTCAGTGTGCTCTAACAACTGTTACCTCTTGAATAAACCACTGAATCACGAAGGAGGTTGAACGTGTAACACTCAAATCATGTTTTATCTGATGAAGAATTAACATGGCATTAAAATTCACCCACAGGAAGCCTACATTCAGTCCCATATATCATGGTAAGTCTCAAACAAATCCATCTCAATCGCTGTTAAAGAGCCAGTATAGCTGTCTTCATGACAAGACGCTGAAGGCAAGAAAAGAGTTATGAAAGGCCAACAAGAGATAAATACTTGGCTAGGGAGATGCAGTATAGGTCCTCAAGTCACAGGATCAAATGTGAACATGCAAACATCCTTCACTTAGATGAAAAGAAGCAGCCACCATTAAGGGGATTTCCAAAACTGTTCTGTAGACTGTGTGGGAGCGTTCAACAAAACAGTATCTATGGCACTTAAGGGAACTGAATGTTAATACTTCTATTTTGAGAGCTGTAAATCTAATTGTGCCTATAGAGTACTATTTTTATTTTTACAATAAATATTGCCATAGGGTCCACTACAGCAACTAAACTGTACATCTTCAAATAGAGAAAGTTTTGCATAATACAGGGCCCAAATCCAGGACCCAGAATCAGGAATTTGAGTTTTCATCTTACATCTACCTCCAAATTACTGGAGAGATAGCTATAATCTGGGCAAGTTGTTTATCCATCTCCCAGTTCACTATTCCCATCTTCTATAAAACAGCACTTGGAAAGAAATAAAGCTTAAGAACATTACTGCTGACTGATTGCTACTTAAACACACATTTCCCATCAGTGTTACTTGGAAAGATTTAAATATTCCACTTAGCTTTATATATTTATTCAAATATGTTTCCATTTTCCATGTCACACGTAGAACTTTATAAGACTAGAAGTAATTTTAAACTAATAAAAATAAAAAATAAACTGTTCCTGGAAAACGTTTACATAAATGTCTTCACAACAGTCTTCAGCATGTTTGTATTGCTAATGATTCTGCCAGCTTGTTTTCTTCCCTCTCCCTTCACTATTGCATTTTTATTTCATTTATAGTTGAGTTGACATTATCCTGTTTCCTGTTTTTGTTTGTTGTTGTTGTTGCCTTTTTTTTTTTTTAATTGTGCCCTTTGAATGATTCTTCTGAAAGCAAAATAATTACTTAAATATTCTCAGAGTACATCTGCTTAAAATAAGTATTTCTACTTGTCAGTAAAGTGCTATCAAAACAAGGAAACATATCTGAATAGAGCCTTTACAAGAGCAAGAAAAAAAAACTTTAAAAGACAACCCATAATTTTGGCAAACATACTTATCAGATTTCCTTTCGCATCTCTGAGAGGAGCGCCACCACCACCTTTTCCCCAGGGATTGTAATTCCTCATTTCTGCTTCTAACTTGGCTTCATAGCGTTCCTTCTCTTCTCTCTCTTGTCTGCGTCTTTCCTCCCTCTCTCTTATCTAAGAAGAAACAATCCGAAGTCAGTTGCATAAAAATATCACATGATGTGTAATTTTAATAACATGTTAACAGAGCAAGCTGAGTGCTATTGTTACCCCACCTGTATCTAGTAAATCACAAATATTTCATTGCCTTTACTGCAGACAGAGCACTGGATGCTGGTGTCACAACGTGCACGTACAGAGATACACATTATAAGACTTCCAGACATTCATGTCTGACACTTCCAGTAGATCAAAAGTCCCATATCCTTGGATCTTGCAGTACAGAAAGCTGTACTGCCTGAAATTTAAACAGGCAAAGCTCCACAGCATTACAGCACTTGATTCTCTCAACCTGATTTTGTTTAGCCTAAACTTAGATTAGAGATGGAATAAAGACTTTTACCGATAAATGCTTTAAGAGAATGTGATACAATTCTGTAACTACTCATGAAATATTTTTGTGCAGTAATACATAATGTATAACTGCTCATATGGTTTCTTCCTTTTTTTGAACAGGTTAAATGTATGTAACTAGATCTCCTTACTTCATATAGCATTTATAACACGAACAGCTGTTAAAAAAAAAAAAGTCAAACTTCTATTCAAAGCTTTTGAAACATTAGCTACTATTTCTGTTGCTGAAATATGTTAAGGTATTTTCTTAAGTTTGTTCCTTCTGTGCAATAAATGTTTCCTTTTATCTCATAGTCAGACAATTTCATAAGAGATGCAGTGAGTCAAAACAAAGACCTGTCTAGTCCTGCAGACTGTTTCCAAAAACATTAAGTCAGGTTTGCATGTAGGGTGAAAAAAAAAAAAAAAAAGTGAACATTCTGTTCACTTACAACGATAAGCAGCATAATAGCTTTGAAAGGGTGTGTTGTGCCAGTTTTCTTAGAACTTTATGTCAAGTTGTGCAGTCCCTCACATGGCAAAATAGAATTTATTTCTTAAGACTATAGTGAGAAAATACCTTCAGAGAAGCAGAAGGACAAGTGCAGTATCAAACACTATTCCTAAATGCTTATTTTATTCTTAATTTGGCATTGACTGGCAGCCTCTACTTGATCCCTATACACAATCATAATTAAAACTATAACATTTTTACAGCAATTATTTACCTCCGCTGAAGAAAGCATAAAGAATCAATAGGAAAATGTTAGTGCCACTGAACAGGGTTCTAGCAAAATCTCTTCTGAAATGTGTCCTATTGCGGTCAAATTCATTTTATAAACGTAGGTGCAGCAACAAAATGCCACTAAAATGAGCAGAGGACTAAGATGTCTACTGGAAGACATGAAACTTAAATTTGTCTAGTCTATCAAAAAGGAAGTTGAAAAGAGATAAGACATCACACACAAACTCACTAAAACCAAGCATTTGAATTAGTAACCAAATCATCATGAAGAACTGATTGAAATTAGAGCGCTCTTAATTATTAAAGCAATAATGCTTGAAAGCAATCTTTCAATGAAAAACAATTCATTGCATTTAAGCTGCACCTTCTTATGTTTATGAAAAGAATTATATGAAACTTGATGTCTAGAAGTAATCTGTTTGCTCCTAGTCTTTTCATTTTCTCTGCCTCTTGAAGAGACAATAAGCTTGAAGAGATTGCTGTTCAACTGAAGATCTAAAATGAGCTGAAGAAAGGTCAGAGGACTGGGAGAAAGTAAATAATGAAGGAAGAGTTAAGAAACCTTTTTACTTGTAAATTAAATGAATATGTATGGAATTAATATGAAATGAAACCGTATTACAGTTACGACCACTATATCGTTAACAAGAAGAAGAAAATACCAGAAGCTTTATAACTCAGTACCTGCTGTTGCAATTCTTGTTGATATGATAATGTTGCCTCTTTGGAAGGCTTTGATTTTTCTTCAGAAAATACTCCTCTGCTTCTTTGTCTGTCTCCTGTATTCCTCTGTCCCATGTTACTTCTACATTAGAAAACCACACGTGTAAAAGGAAAACACCATAGGGCCAAAAGGAAAAAAATCCCTGCCTGAAATATTTAATATCTTGTTTCCCATAGCCTGTCAGTTTAGTCTCAAACATTTTCATAAATCCATACAAAATAGAGGAGTTCACTGAATTATTGTTTAGATAACACTGCTTAATTAGGATTTTGAAGTCTTGTCTTTAACATGCTTTAATTCAAAGGCATATACCTTGTTAGCAAAATACTCCCAACATGAGAAGCATACCAATACAGACAAACAAAGAATATGAATATACATAATACTTACACAGATTGCTCTACGGGGGCTTGGACTAAAGGAGGATCCAGATTAGGTGTGGGTTGCATTCCCATCATACCTGTACCATCTGCACAATAAAAATAAAATACTATTTTAAGTTTTGGATGCTTAAAAATAAATATTTGCTATTACTTAAAAGCACAGCTCTCAGTGCTCAGACTGACTGCACAATTACCACAAGGACTTTGAACTTCTGCATCAAATAGCTAAAGCTTAACGCCCCTAAAGAAAGAAAAACAATGCAAAGGTACAACTCCATTTCTTACTTTTAAAATCAGCTAAACCCCTTAAATTTGTAAATTTGCAAGTGTCTTCATTAGTATAATTTACAATGAACTTACAAAAAGAAGTAACTAATTTTGACCTCATGCTTTCCAAATGCATCCTGTACCATGAGAACGACACTCACCATACACTACAGCGTATTTGACACCTGTACTCAGGAGTGACAGCACACTGCCACAGGAAGGCTTGAAATCACTGTACATACTACTGCTTATATTCAAGATAATATGAGATGCATCTCTAAAACAATTTTATGCTTTGAAATCTTACTTTGTAACAGCAACCTTGAGGTCAAATTAATCCTGTATGTGAATTTTAAGTACTAGTTTGTTTAATACTCTAAACTGTAAGCTGTTTTACGCTAAAAGTTACAGTGATAACAAAGCTTAAAAAAAGTTTCTGTGAGTTAAAGATCATAGCTCCTATTTTATCTTTTCTTTGTAACTTCAAAAATCTTACAGAAGGTGGGAGGGTGGAACAAGAAAAAAACTTTTGCTTTTACGTCTCTAGCATTATTTAAAATCAACGATGGAAATTTCGTTCACATAAATCCATAATAAAATATTGTTGCAAGTTTGCTTTGTCCTGTATTTTAAGTTTCTATAAAGGTACCAATACACAGCTTTGAACTGGGTATACATAGCTGTTACTAGTTTATATTATTCATCATTTAAACAGATTAAAAGCAGTCATATGAATCGCTAACAACCAATTCACCTGAAATCATCAACTTACAATATGCAAGATTGGGATCCAAAGGATTTCTAGCCCCATAAAAGTAATAAGCATCATCATAAGGTGTTCTATAGTTGTCTGTCAAAACTGGTGGTGGAGGTGGTGGCATAGGTGCAAGCCTTAAGGAAAAAAGGAACAACTTCTATTTTGTTGTACAACTGAAAAAAAGATCATTCAAATAATTAACAAAAAATCACTATGGAAAAATTCTAGGTTTAGCTCAGTCCAAGACCTCTTTAACATTAGTGCCAAGCTGGAATGAGACACAATAAACCTCATTAAGGTGTTAACCTTCCTTTAGGGAGTAGCACATGAACCCACACTATTCCAGAGATCTAAAGAGCATAAAACAAGGACACCTTCTTTAATTGGTTCAGTTGATGACACTTCACGGGTTACATCTATAACAGTAAATAAAACAAGCCAAGGATTGGTCTCTGATTAGAGGGCAAGTGGCATAGCACAGCTTCAGCCAGACAGCTAAAGTTCTTTGTCTCCCAAAACGGTTTAGTCTCAGCCACAACATCGAGGGGAAGCTGTCATGGTCTACCCTGAATTCCTGAAATTAGCCCTAGGAGACCTCTAACTGGTATGGTCCAAACTCATGCCATAGCAGCCACCTAACAATAAGGACACCGCTGGGCACATGCCCAAGCACCCTCACAACACAGTTCAAAGTCCCACATATAGACATTATTTCTACAGTAAAACTCTTAATTCTACACAAGCATTCACTAAGAGAGCTGTACTCGAGTATGTTCAGCCTGGAGAAGAGAAGGCCCCAGGGAGACCTGACAGCGGCCTTCCAATACCTAAAGGGGCCTACAGGAAAGCTGGGGAGGGACTCTGTGTACTGATAGACCAGGAGAAATGGCTTTAAACTAAAAGAGAGGAGATTCAGATTAGACATTAGGAAGCACCTTGGAGCTGCCATTTCACCAAGAGTGCTGGCTAGCCCTCGGTGAAAGTCTTCATTCACTGGAGAGACAGAAGGCATGGATACAGGAGTTTGGAAAGCAACCCTGGGCCTTTCAGGTGGCACTTTCTCTTCAGAAACTCTTGCTGTCAAGCCAAACTGCCTCAATCTATTTGGCTGAAGGAGAAAAAAAAAAAAAAGAAGAAAAAGAGGTTAACTTGTTAATAACATGAAATACTCTGAACCTCCATTTCAGTTACATTAAATATTCTACTCGTTCTCAATTACCTGTTCAAATTTTTAGTAACTGCCTTTCCCCCCCCCCCCCCACCCTCCCAGGGAACTACTGAAAATCTACTACTACAAGGAAATCTAGTGTGTTTATCACAGATAAAAAAAACAAAACCAAACAAACAAACAAAAAACCTCCATGGCAAGTTTTAGGAAGTACATGGTCCTGGTTATTATCCAGGGGGGAAAAGAAAATAAAAGTGTTAAAGTATTTACTCAGTTGGCTGTAGTACCGGTTATCCACAGCTGCCAGGTTCCTAGGCTGACAGTGTTCTCATATTATGCACAGGAAAAGTTTATGAAATGCCCTCCCCCTGCTAAAACAGCTCATCCTCAGTTATAGTAAAGACAAACGCACACTGAGACTTTTTCCAATAAACATTTCCTTGCAATACCATTATTTTTCAGGTTCCTTTGATTCTATTAGATTTTTTTCAAGGACAAACGTGACAAAATTTTGTTTAATTTCTTCTTTTTTTTTAATGAAGTGTCAAATGTTTATTGATAACTGGCAGCCTCAGAAACTAATCAAAGGCAACATGCAAGTAATGCAAAGGCATGCAAATCAGTTAGTTTCAGAGCTATCCTATCGCACCCAGAAAGCCCTTACACCAGCTTCTATGCATAAATATTCTAATATTTTTTAAATGAGCCTATATAAGACCAAAAAGAAACCCCACAACTACACACCATATAAATAAAACCAGATTATCCTTCTGAATTTATCAGTCCTAACATTGCAGTGCTTCAACTAAAATGCATGCAGAGACAGTGATACCAGCACCAACTAAATATTTAATATCTAACAGCAAACTGTATACCCTAAAGTATTTCAGCAAAATATTAAATGTTTACCTCCTCATCACTTAGCTGCAAGACAGTATATACAAGGCAGTTAGTACTCACCAATCATGAAGTATAGCATTAAGATAAAAAATTCACAAAATCTACCAGACATTAGTATTCATTTATAACATTTAACTTCAAATTTCTAGATGTGAGTATGAAATTTGATAGCATACAAGCTACAGTGATTTAAAATTATTTAGAAGTCTATAGACTTTTGTCTTTCAACTTATCTTTTCAAATCTAGTATCTCGAGCAGGAGAACATTTAAAACAGTCTTTCTTACTCACAAGATTGATGTCAACTGTTCCCAAACTGCCCCAGATTTCAGCTCTGTGGCTAATTAAAGATGTAACTATGGCAGTAGGTTCATCCTGGGGATTGTTTTCTTTTAAACAAGCAGTATATACAACAGTCTACTTCTACATACTCTGAAACAGGCATTGCTATTTAACAAACCTGTAATTAATCAAGAAATCCACCTAGTTAGAATCTCTCCCCAAGAAGCAATTTGAAGCTAGCAGTGACTGTTGCTTAATGAATGCAGCAATTCTACTTAATTGAAGGCTTTCAGCCAAATTAATGGTTTTAAATATACATGTCCTGGACTTGCTCTGGATATAATTTTGCTCATACAATAAGCACTTTTCAGTCTCTGAGCAAGGTGCAGTATGTGGAATGCTTCACCACGGCGTGATTCTGGTCGTTCAGGTTTGATCAGACAAGATTGCTTATGCTGACTTTACAGCCTGCTGCAGCCAAAAGCACCAGCATCCTCTGCTCAGTTTTTCCTCTTTTCCTGTCTTGCTCCCAACCATATCCTCTCCATTCCTCTCCTTCTCACCATCTGAATCCATAGTTAGCTCTAAGCTAACAAACAACAAAAAAGATTCAGACTTTTGCCAGCTAACCAAGCCAAATCAGTTCACAGAAAGGGGTCAAACAGATGCTATAGGTGCCTTAAGTAGAGAGGGCAGGAACACACAGCTAGACCACTTCATCATGTTCTTTCAATTTAGAAGCAAAAATTGATTCAGCTTAGTTGCTTATCTATGTGCATTTCCAGTCTCCTGCCTCAAATGCTGATTGCTTTGTTGATGGTAAGTTACAGCAATTTATTCATCTTCATCTTCTAGAAAATGAGGTCTTTTTCACATTTGCTGAGCTCTCCAGAAGTAGCTCAAGTTTCCTTCTGTTTTGTAGCCTCCCTCAAAAAACAGCACCACTGATAATTTAATCTAGTAACCAGTTAAGTCATTAACTACTTTATTCTTGCTTGAGAAAATTATCTGTCCTTCATATCCAACAGCATATATATACTGTTCCCAAGATGCATTGGCTTTGGCCGCTTCAATAAACGCACACATGTGAATCATACTAGTATGATAAATCATACTATGTGACAATAAGATTGTTATTAATATTACTAGTATTGGCAGTCTTACTCCTACATATGTAATAGTCAAACTTCTTGGTAGAATAATCACCTTAACAAGGAAGTGAAGACAGTAACTCTACATTAACTCTTACAGGTAACACAACATTAAATATCTTGCTTTTTACATTTGATGGTTTTAAAAAAATACAACTTTGAAATCTAAAAAAAAAAAAAAAATCATCACTATGAGTTCAAATCAGCTGCAAAACAACTGGATTTTTTTTAGTTGAAAAAGAACAAAGTATACAGAGAAAAACTTTCAGCAGCAAACTTTACATTCCCCTAGAAGACTGACTCACTATTGTGCGCATATACAGGCTACCACTGGACACCAAATATCTTTCCCATGACATCTAGTGCTTTTACAGAACTTCCACTTGGTCAAAGAGAAAAAATAAAATGTTTTAAAAATTTCTTGAACATAGTTTCCTCTTAAGCTGAATGTATGTGCAATTAGAACAGTTTTATCATCCTTGGCCTAAGTTTTATTCTATCTTAACGCCTATTAGAAAAATATACACATTTATCATTCTATAAAAGCCCTATAGTTTTTGAATCAACAGCCATAATGTATATATAATAAGAAAAAAGTCTATGTAAGTAGGAAAAAAAAAAAAAAAAAAAACTCACCTTCTTTTCTGGATCTAGAGCTCCAGAAGCCGCAACTGAGAGCTCAAGTTCCTTCTCACTGTTTTTGTGGAAAAAAAAAAAAAAGTCACATCAGAAAGCAGTAAACCATACTCATTTTTTCAAATCATAGACCTCACAACTCTGAAAATACAGAGTAGCAAGACATGCTTCTACTTGACTTCTCCCAGAGTCTGGGAATAAGGCTACTGTATATCCTCTGTAAGTAAGCAGAACTCAAGAAATATTCAGCTATCATTTATTCCACCTAATAAAATTCCAACTACCAAAAAAGGAAAAAACACGTTTTTTTTTACTACTATCTTTCACATTATTTCTTAAAAATTTATCTTTATTCACATTACAGTGATAGACAGTTTATAATAAATGTATTAAAATTATTCAGAGGTATAACAATAATTACTATATTGTAATTTCAAGCCTCAAGCTTATTCAGCACGTGTAGCTTTCAATCACAGTGAAGCTGTCAAGAGTAACTTTAATTCATTATCCTTTCATTAACATAACCGTGTGTCTGTATATATATACACACACACACACATTATCATTCAGCAAGCAGATACCAATACATAAGTAAGAAATTTTATTTTATTATTCTGCATAAATCAAGTACTTTGAAAGCAAAAGGTTCCTTTCCTAAAGTGGAAAGGGAAATGAAGAATCATTTTCAACTTTGCAAAGTAATTACACACTTTTCTGCCACCAAGAAAGATATATCCACCTAGAGCTTCTTTATCCCTAAGAAACTGAAAATCAATTTTTAAAACGAAAAATCCATTTTTTTCCTTGCTTCACTGAAAGCTGGTGATTTTTTTTTTATTAAAAACTAAAGCTCTCATGCCAACTAGCTTAATTAGGCTAGCTAGCTAAATTCCTTATTTATGAAAATTATTCTTACTATATTCCGTATGAAATTCCTTTAAAGTTCAGCTATTATTGTTTAAAAAAATGCAATAACTTTCCATTACCGTCTCTTATTTCGCTGTTGCTCAGCCATCTGTTCAATTAGTTCTTGTCTGTATTTCTCTTTTTTCCTTTGGAGAAGTTCTAGGTCCTGACCACCTAGTGGAAATGGTTGTACAGTGTGTAAATGCTCCACAAAATACACAAATACACTGGATAAAAACACTGCATTTCAGTCAAGCCAAAACATAAAAGACAGCAGGGAAAACAATAAGAGAATGTGCTTAAGAACACTATCTTTACTGATTAAAAAAGGTTTTAATACTGAAGTTTGTTTGGAGTACGACAATCAGAGCTACTACAGTTTTCATCATTACTTTTGTAGTTTGCCTGTTTTTGTACAGTCAGAAAGCTACAAATTTCAAAGCTATCTGATACAACAATGAAAAAAAGTTTTTGTTTTGTTTGCTTTTTTTGTTTTTGCTTTTTTCTCTCTAATGCATAACTAAGGAAGATACACTACAGCACTCCTAAATTATGAAGCACTGCTCCGGATAAAAATGAAAGGTAAAACTAAAGATAGTCAAACCCCGAGGGAGGAAAGCAAATTGCTCTACTTTTAAGACGGTTTCCATGACTACTAGAAATTAGAAAAGTATTGGCTGATATGCATATGTAAAAGGAAACAGTGATCACATCTCACATGGATTTTAAGGAACCAAAAAAAACACTTATAACTTTTGGTAGTTCCTCCCACAGTATGTGTGGAGCTTTCTATTAAAAATAAACAAACAAACAAAAACCACCACTTGTAAGACCATCAGACACAACGGACTCTTGACGTATTTTCATACACAGTCACGGTGGATTTCAAGTTAAGTAAACCTGAGCAATAAAGTAGGAGAAAGAAAGAAAAAAAAAAAAAGAAAAAAAGCATATATTTTTTTTTCAGTCATTATGTCAGGATTGTAAAGCAACCAAAATAGGTAAGATAACCTCATTGCCACACATAACACGGAAGATCAGGTATGTTCAATTGTAAAAATAAATAGATAGTACACCTGACACCTGTTAGCCAATTTTCCCATCAACTCAAATCTACCTTGCATTCAAAGGCTTCCATCTGAAGAACTAGTTTTCTTACTCTTGCCTTATTTTCTGAATTTAGCTAGGAATGCCTTTTTTTTTCCCCAGTAACACCTCTCTCCACTAAGCTCAGTAGTAATGTTCACTACTAGATATAATGGCTACATTTAACCAGTAAGAGATAATCGGAATCATCTGTTCTTGCACACAGTTGTGAACACTACCATTCTCCATACTTCTGCAATTGATACTAGTATCAAAAAAAAATAGTTATTAGTTTAAAAAAATAAACAGTAGTATCAAAAATAATTAGCATCAAAAAAGCGGGTCTTACACTGTTAACTAAGAAGAAACTCAGGCTCTTCAAAATTAATTTGAAAGTTCTATTGCATTAAGTGGGAGAAGGAATTTTTTTCTTTTTCATTTTTTTCTATGTTAATAGTATTTATTTACTGGCATCAGGGAAAACTGACATGAAGAAAAAGCTAGATTTTCAAGGTTTTTAATTATTCCCAAAGAAAAGTCAAATATGCAAAGAATAACCTTGTGTCATTAGTTATGTTTCTGTACATACCAAGAATGAGGCCTGTTGCGTATGTCATTTCAGGAGCAGACTTGGAAGGTTCATTAGCCAAAGAGCTAATTTGTGCCTGATTTCTGGCAAAGACAAAAAAGAAAATGGAAAGATCAGACTTTGAATTTACTTGCAGTCTGTCTGAAATGCGATAGATGAACTTACAACATTATGTGATATATTTATGACAGAGAGCCTTCCTAAAATCCAAAGAAACATCACAAGCAATATAAGAAGCCCTGGGGGGGGGGGGGGGGGTAAGCATTTCTCACAGTTCTTATTTGCCTGTGGTTTCTGAAGCTCTCAGAAACACTGATGCAGTCGAGCACTTAAAGTGTTGACAGACAGAAGCAGTGCCAAGCAAGAGTTTATATAAGGTCTTTACACACATTTTTGCTTTAGCCTCTTAGATCACGTCTTAATTTTGCAAGTCCAGAAAAAAATAGGAATTTTAAAACTACTATCGGAAAAAAAAAAAAAATCAAGTTAAAACTTCAACCTCAGTTGGAGAGCAGGTGATCTGTCATTTCAAAAAAGAACACTGGCATGCCATCTTCCATAGCTATTTTCAAAGCAAATGCATCATTCTTGTCCTATATTACACTAGCTGTAGGAAAAGAATTCACCTTTTTGGATAGCATATTAGCATTTGTAAATAAACATTTTCCTTTCACTATGATTTTGTAGTGTGATTTTCCAAAAAAATACATGGTATACCAGACCTAAAATTTCCAGTTCTTGGAATCTGTTGCACATGTGATCTCTCCTTTAATTCATCTTCATAATCTGCGGGTAGATCTCGTACTATTCCTTCCAGATTGGGCCTTAAAGAAATAGACAATATTTAGCCGTGCTTGCCTAAAAACATACAATCCAAAATGGAAGGTCCAGCAGTTACTTGCAGATGGATCCTCAGCCTGACTGCACATGGAACAACAGAACTAGTTCTGAAAATACTATGCAAAATTTTTAGAAATAATTCACTTCACTAGCATCATCAAAGCACCTCCATCTGAAATCCCAAGTCTGCTTTCCAGGCTGAAGGGATACCACAGCTCCCAGAAAACCTCTTTTTACTTGAAGGGCTAGCTGACTGCATGATAGCTAGAATTTGCCACGCAGAATTCAATTTTCCATGAAAAAACATACTAATTCTTCATTGCAGAGCCAGCTTCCCTGACAAACCTTATTATTTTTGTCGTTTATACAAACGTGACCAAATTCACATCCCTGGTGGCAACCCTAGAACAGATCTTGGAAGTGATGCAAGATCACGCACTTTGGCATTCAGACTGCATTGATTGAAACTGATCTTGCTCTTAATGAGCCAACGAAGCCTCCAACAACTACTGCACAAGCCTGGTGAAATAGTTGATTCAGGTATGAAAAGCTTCTTTAATGACAGCCTACCCTTCACCATCTATCTGATGCTATTTAAAAGAGAGAGGTGATTTTTGATCAAGATTAAAGTCAGGTAATATGGTGAAATTCAAAGCATCTACACATGAAGAAAGTAATACAAATGAAAATTCAAATAATTTCAAAGATGCTAAAAACTGCATGAACACAAGGGAGCTTTTCCTGAAAAGGTCTGGGGTAGCTGAATATACAGGCTTTTCTAACCTTTAAAATTATTTACTCTGTAATGAGGACCAAGTTATCTTGATAAAATGAGGCAAGAAGAGATATTTAATGAAAAAGTAAGCAACAGATGCTGACAAAATATATTTTCCAAAGCCAGGCAAAACCAGGGACTTACTATTAAACAAATAAAAAAAAAAAAATCCAAGGTAAACATAGAAGAAAACATGATATTCTTTCACGTAAGATCCACAGCTCTGCCCATCTCTGCAATTTAAGTAATAGCCAATAATCAGAGGCAAAAGGATGCAAGCATGAAAGCCTCTTGGCATAACATGGTCTTCTTTCATGATGCAGATCATCTTTTTGATAATGATCAATCTGTTACTTACAAGGCTGGTCACGCAAGACAAACACAGCCAGGGAATACAAAGCCTAGTCCACGGAGTGATGAAAGGAAGAAGGGAAGAAGGAAAGAACCAAAGCCCAGGATTCAACAGGCAACCTGTTTTTGTTGTTTGTTTGTTTGGGGTGGGGGGAATGGGTGTTGTTTTTTGTTTGGTTGGTTTTGGTCCTTTTTTTTGTAAAAAGCAGCAAACTTAGCATGGCAGGTCTCTGACAAACCGCTCTGTTTTGCCCAGACACGTTGACTCAATTCAATCAAGAAACTCTCATACCTTGTATATAGGATAGGCCTGGTGCTGGGGATAGAATAAAGCAATCAGATGAGTAGAACAAAAAACTTTTGCTCTTCCTCTCACTCTCTTGTGACCATTTCTATTTGCTGAAATACCACAGACCTCATTCCTCCATCAGATAAGAAACCTTTCTGGAAAATCCTGCCAAACACCTGCCTCTTCAAATTAATAAAGCCCATTAAAACAAAATACCTTCAGTACAGCAAATAAAGTGGTCCTTCTTATTTAGTGTTATAAATCAAATGTGATCTGTAAAAGGTGGACTATCTGAAATTTGGAAATAAAATACTAATGCTTAAGAAGCAAAGCTGACAGTAACTAAAAGCTGTGTTTTTCCTTCTTGAAGAGAGACCGATCGTAGTTTATAAAAGTGGAACTCCTTGTGAAGGACAAAAAATACTGGATTACAAAATAAATTTAATATAAAAATGATGAAAGGTTATTTGCCATTAAAAAAAATCAGCAAAGAACTACTAAAAATAAAATTTTATTTTACTTTCAACTTTAAGTTCAGGCAATTCAGGTGATGGTTAAGCAAATTCTTTTAATAAGATTCACAAGTTTGTCAATAACAAAAGATAAGACTATCTTGTGTACTTTATTTTAAAATAAACTTGAACAAAAACTGTTTCAGAGGTCTCTCCAAAGCAGCAATGAATTGTCTGGTGATATACTGGTCTCATATGTTTATATTAGCACCAGTGTTCTTTGGAATAACTTGTAAACTTGTATTCGGGATGATATTGTCTATGCTTGGTTCAAAAGCCATTCTTTGAGAAACAAAAGTAAGCCCTCAAACTTTATCAGCTGGTCATTATTTAAATATTAGACTCTACATCCAATTGCATTAGACAGAGGCACCAGTTATCCTACTGGATGTTAATTAACAGGTTTAACAGCAAGTGCCTTTTTCTGAAACACATGGACATTTTGTCTATCTTTGCTAGATACAGAATCAAGCTTCTACAGTTTCATTCTGATATTCTGAAAAGTTGTTGGACAAGAAGACCCCATCTAAAAACCTCCTTTGCTCCATCCCATGGTATAACACTGACAGAAATGAGCAATTTTTGCATTTTGCACTCTTTTCTCCAAATTGCATTCAGCAGAAACAGGTAATCTCATTCCTGCTATCTCTTTAACCACTGCTTCCATTTGCTACTCTTTTTCAGAGGCGCTATACAAATAAATGCAGGCTTTTAAGAAGCACACTTGAACATACCATCTGAAACGCTGAAATAACCCATTTACTTAGCCTGCATCTTCCAAACACTTCCAGATATTTCATTTTCCCCATACTTGTTTCTTTTCTTTATGGTTTTATTTACTTTCACATTAGAAGGGCTGAGAAGGAATGTTGAAATGTATTTTTGTACAGAGGTAACTGTACTCTACTGCCATTTGAAATTGGAAAAGAAGCATGATTCATTCCATTTAGAAAATGTGTTTCCAGTAGAAGAGCATTTTAGGGTTTGTTTTTACCAGTTACAACTCCGCAAAACTATCCAGAAAGATATTCCTGTAAACAATGACTCTAAAGATCAAGATCACCAGTCTACCAGTAATTAACAATGAAACACGATCGTAGGATTTAACATTGCTGAGTGGTAGAATTTGCCTTCTTTTTTTTTCCTCAAAGTGTTAATTGCAGAAGTGGTTATTTTCCCTAACAAGGGAGAGACACTGGTGTTTCCTTCACTGAAGAAACAGCAGTAAAATGATTCTGAAAACACACTTAACATAAAGGAGGAAAAAAAAAAAAAAAAAAAAAAAAAGAAGAAAAAAAGACCATGCTAGCCCAAGAACTGTAAACTGAACAAATGAACATTCTCCAAGCACGTAATTAAAGTTTATTTACAGGAAACTTTACTGATTTATTTCATTTGAATTTAGCTGTATAAAACATGCCTGTTTCAAGTTTCAGACCACATGCCTGTTTCAAGTTTCAGACCACAACCCTTTCACTTCTGAAATGAACCTGTTCTTGCAACGGAACAATCGAATGTGGCCAGACTGCCAAACCCTGAATGACTGGTAAGGCTCTGAGTGTTTGTTTTTTCAATCAGTGAGCTAGAAAAGAAAGATTAATAATTTATGTCAAAGTAACCAAACTGATCTATCAGTTAACACAGTATAAAGAACATTTAATAGAAACCAAATATTACATACTGTTTATTATAAGATTTACCTCAAACACTCTCTTTTGTTTGATTTGGGCGCAGTCCTTAAATGCATTATTCAGATTGTGTAGTTTCTACTGAGATTAGGACCAGTTAACACCATCAGGATTCAACTCAACTACAAGTCTAAAGACTTTGCTATTTAGCAAGGCATACAGTAAAAATTAGGATTGTTTAAAATATATCAACCATTTCTAATAGGTATGGGCATGTAACAAAAATTGAAGCTCAACCCAATTTTTGATTTGGAATTGAAAATTGACTTGCTAACTATTACATCAAAGGACATACATGTTTGTCTTGGGTTCACATTACAGGGGCTTGCTCACAAACACTACTGTATATCTGTCAAATATAAGTATTTGACAGAATATTTATATAAATGATTTGTGTGCTTCTTTTTCTCAAGTAATTTCACAAGTACCCTAGTCTCACCACACTATATAAAATGCTACCTAATGTATGATTTATATTCTTAGGTACTGATCCAATTTTTAAATGTTTTTCTAAAAACTATGACAAAATTCCTCTCTAGAGTAGGTCCAAAAATTCTGCTTTGACCTGTGAATCTTGTGTAATTTTCACTGAGAGCAAATCATGGCTGTCAGCATGCACTACACAAATAAAGTAGAAAACAGAGTTAAAGATACCTTTCAGCATAAAAATATCGGGGAGGTTTTCTCTCATAAGCACTTTCACATCTAAATCTAGGTTCAAATTCTTCACTTATCTCAGGATCATAGTCCATTCTGTAGTATCTTCGATCAAAATCACGATCCTCATCAAGTCTGTGATACCTTCTTATAGGAATTACAGATTGACTAGGAAATCCACGATGTCTTCTACTGGGAACATCCAAATCCTCTTCAAGTCTTTTACTTAATAATCGACTTCTTAATTCAACCTCATCATCTAGCCTATGGTACCTGTCTTCCTCCAGCCGTCTCTTATTTAGCAGCTCTTCATAACCTCCTGTAGAAGTAAAGGCATCTTTCTTGGGAGGTTCTGCAGCTGTACTACAGGGCTCTGCCTCTGTATGCAGTTCTGGCTGGAGCCTGGTAGCAGCAATAGGTTTTTTATTCCTGTCCGTCTCACGCTGTTTAATGGAAAAAATATTAAAAGACTTGAATATAAACAAATTACACTGAAGAAATACAAAACCAAGTTTTTGCTCAAACACTCCCTAAATAGGTACTGGAGAAGAGTCAAGACGTAAGCAAGAAGAATAATACTTCAGGGACTTAAAAGCTAGTGATTTTTTTCCTCCTCAAGAAAAGAAAGCACTCTTTCCCTTATCTAGCATTTTTCAGAAGAATAGCTATGAATCCTGAATGGGCCTTTTACAAACTCCAAAAGGTAACAAATTTGACCTTCAGATTTAAGGGCACAAAGAATCAAAAACCATTTTTAACTTCATACCTCATCAAAAGACCATATATCCTTATTCCAGAGTTTATGATACCTCTTAGCTATGAGCAGAACATTTTAACCTGACCATTTCTTAACCTATTTCTTTTCTCCTCATAAGTTTCCCCATTGAAAAGTCATGTAGTATTTCAGTACATTAATCTTTCATCTCTGTCATAGTGATGGCAAAAGGGAACAGATACAGGAACCCCTACTTCAGAGACTCAGTTATACAAACACAAGCTGCATTTTTGCCACCTATTTCCTCAGGCTCACTGTTACAAAGCTTCTCACCGGCTTAAATAATCCAGTAATAATGAGATACTGAATTCCAGCATCTCAAGGATGCCCAATTACTGTCTTGTAGCTGTCTTTACAGATTAAAATAGTTTTCAACTATGTGATGCTCCAATGCACTTGGAAGGAAAGATCATACTCATAAGCAAATAATCTTTCTGGAGACAAATACCAAACATTATTCTAGGTAGAATTTATAAATTCATGGGCATTTGCACTTGCTAACTGCTGTGAGAAAGGCAATGAACTTTGAGCTGCTGTGAGCACAAATGCAAGTTCCATTATAGAACCACTTAGCTCACACAGTACTGTATGCATAAGAATCTCCATATTAAAAAGAAATGCGATTCTTAAAGCAAACCTGCATTAGATGAATTTGAATATTATCACAGACCATCACTACAGCAAGGCAACAGTATATTTAAAAAAATAATATTCTACGCAAGATTTTAAAGTTAACAAGCTGTATGGAGGCTTTCTCAGATCAATATATTGCTTCCAGATTACCACTGTTGTGAGAACCTTTGTTTTAGTAGACTTAAAGAGCACTAATTGTAGTCAGCAGAGGATTTTTATATTGGTAGTTTCCTGTAGAATGGAGGATGCATTTGTGTTCATTTGCGAACAATAACTAGATATAGAGTGAGGGCAGAACAACATTCAAAGTCAAAAAGACTGGGCCACCTGCACCCTACTGAAAGACGGATTTCCAGAAAGCAAGGAAGAGAAATGTAATGAGCAGAACAGCAGTGAAAGCCAGTCTCTGAGATTCTTAACTCCACAGCACAACTTGCACCAGAAGGTAAGAAGTAATGAATATTTGAACTTCCTGCCTCCTGTACAGATGTATACATCTCTTGAAATAATTGGTTTTAAGTTTGCAACAAGTGTGCTGAAATGTTTTATTAACTAAACCTGCACTTTGTTTCCTTTAGTCTACGAAATCTTAGTTGATTCAGCCAGTCTAGATCCATGCGTGATGACTAAAGAAGCTTCCAGCAACCTGCCACTTCTCTCCTGCTAGAAAACACCATTCCATAAAATCCATGGGCCAAGATGTTTTTGCAGGTCAAACTCATCTATTTCAGTCAGGATAATTCAGCTTAGTAGGTCTCTGCTATTTGAATTACTTAAACTCAGTTTGAGGTGACTGAGTAGGTGAAGCAACCATCTCAACAAGCAGGTGTGTAAACCTCTAAGGTGCTACCAAGCACCTGATGCAGGTACTAGTCTCTTCTACCAGAACAGCTCTCTGCAGAAAAAGCACCTATTTACAGCTTAACAGGAACAAAAACACCAAATGGGCTGTGGGTAAGAACAGCTACATCTTTACAGGTCCTCCACCCGAGACTTTAAGTAATTAGGGGGAAAAAAAAGGAGACAGTTTTTTCTGAATTCCTTTCCTTCCATGTCTGACAAAGCAAACAGAAAAGCTTATAAATAAGGATGAGGCAAACTCACGGGTGCCTATAACCTATGAATCTCTGGAAGAGAAATCTGTCACTGGCACTGTAACACATCAACATACAAATGAAAGGCCTCAGCTCAGAATCTGAGTTCAGTTATGCGTGTGCTTAGTCTATATTCATGAGCAAAGACATTTTTGTTGATTCACAATTGCACAGCACTGCATACTGGACAGCTAGCATCTGTCCTACTTTCTCATGGACTGGACACAGACTGAGGAAAAGGCAGCTACAAAAAAAGCTGAGGAGCCCTGTGCAGGACTCAGTATTTTGTCCTAAGAGACAGCTTCCTTGGCCATCACTTTTACCACCAAGAACAACCTGGGAAATCCCTTCAGAGATGCAGAGAATGAAAACACTCTTTTACCAGACAGACATGACTAAAGGAATCAAGAACTCTACTGCATGGCTCATAACCAGGACTTGTTAGATACATCTATAAAACTGTGGCATAATTAAACAATGTCCTTTGCTTCTTTTATCGTACTTTGTATGTCTTAGTCAATGATAAAACAACCGACGATATCATTTATGCTCTCTTTTGTATCAATATAAGTAGAATTGTATTACCTCTGTGTTTTTCTTCCCTAATTTCCTTATCTTTTCATTCCATTCTTCTTTATCCCTGAGATATTGATTGTACTCCTTGTTTCTTTCAAGCCGTAGTTTCTCCTAAAACAGGCATTGAGAAGTAAATCATAATTTTGCACTGTGAGAAGCAGCTTTTAACTTCACAGTACTGTATTAAATGAATACAGGCAATCTGTAAACCCCCTCCCCCTTCTTTGCAATGCACAAATAGGACTTGACTTGCTTTTGGGGGTAGGGTGTTCATTATCAGAACATAGTACTTGCTCTTAATTTGGCATCTCTAGAGCAGAAGGTAGCTTCCTGGACATGAAGTCTAGTCTCCAGTAACACTGTGTATCAAGATGCATCTTAAAACCTCCATCTATTCCAAAATTGTTTTGGAGCTTTAGTTCTTTGGAAATTAGAATTTAATTCCTAACTGTGAATATGAATGTATTTACAGATTATTTTAAAACATACTATATTTTATCTTCAGGTTAGTTGTCACTTGCCCCACTCAATTAAAACAAGACAACAAATACATGTACAGACAAGATGTGTCAACTAGAGCTTAGGATGTAATTTGAACTGTCAGATTTAAAAGAGCAGTTAAGCTGACTGCAAGAAGTGTCAAAAATGCAAAGAAAAAAAAAAGAAAAAGAAAAAAAAAAATCAATCTCTTCACCTTGTGCAAGAATTATTAGCTGTTTTTGCAACATTACAATCAGCTTGCTTAGGTCTAAAAATATGCAGGAATTGTACATTAATAACTTTATTATAATATGAAATATACAAGTCTTCAGGTAGAACAAACTTTAATTTGGATTATTTTCTGATATTAGTACTTCATGTTCAGAGCAAGGGACGTCTCTTATACTACCAAATTCCAACCTGTATAACCATCATATGAATGAGGAAAATGAGAATTATATTACAAGATTATGAACCGTGCTCTACTCCACTGCAGAATTTTCCAATAAAATGCAAAAGCTATTAAAAAGTTCAACATTACATTTAAATTTACTATCCCATGAACAGATTTCAAATAAAAAGAATTTATACCTCCATCAGCATAGAAATACCAGCTTAGTAATAGTTTTACAAACAAGACCAATGCCCCCAAAAACTGGTTCATTTCAATCTTTGTGTCTAGTGGGTTTCTGACACCGACAATGCAAAGCCTGAGGACAGTTATGAAAGCTGCCCAAGGGATATTCTCCACAGCTGAGAAACTAGCATTGTCTTCAAAAGGTTAAACAAAGCTGACAAAAAGTCAGCAGAAAACTCAGTACACCGTGTGACCGCACATTTTACCAAGTACAGAAAACAAAGATGCAAGTGTTAGCCTCTAATCATTATCTGAGCAGACACTAACTGTTTAGCAGGGCACAGTGTGACATCTTCTGGCAGCTTTTAGTTTCTACAGTAGCAATAAATAAATGGATAAAGAGAACACGCTTGTATAGAAAATCTCAACTCAAGGTCGAACAGCTATGACATAAAACCAAAGATCAGACATGTTCCAAGTCCAGATATGTCTTTAATTTCTACAAAATTAATCAAAGATACTTTATCATTCTCTGTTTTGGCACACATGCCAACAAGGGTTACCACAAAGTTCAGGATAACTTGAAGCCGAGTTAAACTCGGCATAAACTTGGCACAAATGCATGCTGCCCCTTTCCAGGGCATTTCATTCTTGCTGCCTCCCTTGTTTAAACACTAACACATTTTGGGATCTGGGGCTTTTTCGTATCAGGAGTTTTCATTTGTTTGAGCTGTTACGTGGCTCCTCATGGAGCCAAACTTTATTGCCAGCACAGGAGAGGCAGAAGGCAGCAGGGCAGGACCAGCACATCCCGTAACAAGTCATGTGCCATATTACAGTCCCTGCGTAACCCCAAACACAGAGTAAGAATGCAATTCCAAAGCAGCCAAGGTTTAAAAATAGATAACTATAGACTAAAATTGCAACAGTCCAATCCTCGTCTGGAAACAGTTTCTCTTTTTCTTGCATGTCAACTGGAGTTTGACTGATCATTACAAACTGAGTCAGCAAAACTATTTAATAAATTATGATGTTAATAAATTATGATTCAACTTCCTGGATCAATTTCCAATAAAACACAAGAAAGGAACAGGGAATATAAAGCAAATTGTGTGGGGGCAGAAAGAACAGAGTGACTCCTGTAAGACTGATTTAGGCTTTCATAGAATCATACCATGCACCAGAAGAATGGATCAGATCAGATACATTCCACACATGCATGTTGCATCTTTGTAACTAACCTCCACCAACAGAGAGACTGTTCTGGCTGCTATCTTTCTCCAACACCGGAAAACAAGACTATAAATTGGTAAGAAGTCTCAGGGAGATCAAAAGGGGCTAAATGCAGAGAGAAGACGTACTTTTCTCAAAACACACCAGTACATGTAATCTCAAAGAAAAACAGAAAGTGAGAAGACACCCATATTAACAGCAGGCAATATGTGAGATAAAAGATCAGCTTTTATTTAGATTCTTGGATTTATTTGTACAAGAAGAAAAATGACACAAGATTAAGCAGGTACTGTGCAGAGAGATGTGTGCTGAGGAAGAAATCAAAACAGGGTGTATATAGCAGAAAGAATACTTGGTTTTGTTCTGATAGGAAGTGACAGTAATATCACTGTAGAAAATAGATCTTATCCCCAGGCTGCGGTACGAAGAGTAACGAATTAGAAAAGTGTACATAATCATAAGAACAATGTTTTTTATTTGATCAATATGGACTGCTAGATAAAGAACAAGCACAATCACAAGAGCTTTTCAACACAGCAAGTGCTCTGTAGGTATGAATTAGAAGCAGCAAACCTCCAGCTGAGATCAGTATAGAATTACACATCTAATTATCTACAAACTAAAGTAGAAGTATCCTAGGATTAAAAAAGCCTGATAGGTATTTTAAAAAATCAAAATTTAAAGACTATGTTTCTGAGAAGTATTCTAATGATGACCTCCAAAAATGTTCACTTGTTAAAACAAAAAATATTATGTGGAAATATTTTTTGCATAACAGTTAAAAAATCTGGGTTCATTTTCAGGTTACACGCAGCTTAATTTCCTCCAGGCACTCACCTTGGCAGACCTTCGCTCATCAATAGGAAGAGATAATCCCTGAGTATAAGGATCTACTTCGCCAGTAGTCAGGTAATTTTTCTACGTTAAAAAAAATAATCATCATCATCATCCAAAATATTTTAAAATACCAAATATTATTGCTAAATAGTTGCTAGAGATTATATTTTTTGAAATATATCTGATCAATTTAACAAAAATAAGACTGATGACCTTCACGTTCTGAAAATGCAGGATGCTCTCAGAACAGACAAATGAAATGAAGGAATATGGAAAACAAAGGGCTTTGTTAATACACTATTACAAGGATTATATAGTCTGTGTATGAGATATTCAAAATATTGCTGATTTGGGGGTAAAATTACAAGTATTAGAGGAATTTCCCAAGACATTACCATGCTTAAGATGAAAAACTGACGTCTCTAACTTGAGAAGATGTACACCTACCTCTTATTTTAACAAATGGAATCCATGCTAATATTAGCACAGTCACCACTTGATACAAATATATCAATGCTATCTGTTTTCTGCAACGGTAGTCGCCAAACTTTTCATAATAATGATCCATCACCAAACCTTGCCATTCCTTGTGGACCATCAGACACTTTCAGAGCAGACCTTGCAGCTGAACACACTGTTGTTGATCAGTATAGCTCCCCAGGCCACAGCGTGGAATCAGGGCTGCACAGCTAGTCAAAATACCAGCCTTTCAAACCAAACAGCAATCAATACTGGAATACATCCTTAGTTTCAAGGTCCAGTGGTTTCTTTGTACACCACTCACTTACTACAAGCATCCTCAGGCCATTCTCAGTCGATCAAATAATGTTTCATAAGATCTGATTACATTTAATAAAAAGATTGTCTACTTCTGTGGCATGGCCCAATGATGGGAATGTGTTAGTTATGGCATTTCACTAGAATGGAAGTTTCCTTCCATAACCTACGCTGTAACTTAGCCTGAAAGCTTACAAGCATGTAAACAGGTAAGAGCTCTACCTGTTCCAGTACATTTACACAATAAATTATACTCCACAACTTCACATTAAAGGATTTAAGGGATTTAATAACCATGCAAATATTCAAACACAGAGAAAACTAAATTAATATGGAGAACTACGTTATTTTTAGTAGAAAAAAATAAATGATAGGTAATCCTCTCTACCCCATAACTCTTTTCATACTTCAAACATCTGTAGAGATTACCTCAGATGTTAAAAAGGTATTTGCCAAAACAGAGAATCTGATATGGAAATTGCATTGTCTGCATAAGCATGACTAAATAAGTTACTAACCAAAATATTATCATTGTGAGAGCTGCTAAGAGTTGCATTCACCATCTCTTTAAGTGACAAACAGAAATTAGATTAGCTCATAGCTTACATTAAAAAAAAAAAAAACCTCTCGTTCCTAAATTTGTAAAACTGAGGTTCAGTTGAGAATAAAATACTAAAAGACAACATAAAAATGATACTATTTGGATACTTTGGTGGGAATTATAAAACAGCTTATGTTTTTACACAATATTCTGATTTGGAAAATAACCTGAAGTTTCAGATTAAACAAGAAGCAACAATTATATAAGCATCATTTTGATTAAAGGTTAAGAAGCCAGTTAATTTTGCTATTGCTGTTGTTAGTCAGGAATTCCAGTGCATGCTAATATAGTTAATTTCTATCATAGGCATGTTATTCAAAGCTCAAAAAAATAAAAAGAACAGAAGGTTGTTTTTCCACCACACTAGCTCCTAGTCCTTTATTGAAGTTGCTTAATCTGAACAACCTGGACACACAGCATTAAAAATATGAAAGTTAATAACTTATATACACTACTGTGTAATGATAAACAACAGAATTACTGTAATTGAAAGAAGCTCACAAAGATGTGCCTTTGGTATTTCATTCTTGCATTCTGAACCACTAGATGATGAATAACTGGCTCCACTGCTTTCCTGTGCACCACTGATGAGATTTCATAGTGAAGGAAAAAGGCCTGACTCTGATTCCAATGGCATTATAATATTTGAGAGCTTATTATTTTATTCCAGCTCAAAGTATGTGTATCTGAACTTCTATCTAATAAACGATAGGATAGGCCTTGCAGCAAAAGTGCACTAAAATAAACAAACTCTTGTATAGTCAGCATTAGATAGCAATAATAGCAATTGCAAAGGAAAAGAGAAATCAGTAAGTGTTTTAAATCATATTAATGGAAAATAATAAATAAGCAATCATTCTGCACAATGCAAACAATGCTGGTAATCACAACTAATCACTACAGAGCACACAAATACACAAAGCACAAAAAATAATGATTTTTTTAAAAAAAATCAAAGAGCATGAAGCTTTCAAACAAAGCAAAAAGCTACTAATTTGAAGGAGAAAAAAAAAAAAAAAAAAAAAAGGAGAGAGAAAAACAAGATATTGCAGGCACCCTACCTTTCTTTTTGCCTGTGAAATACCCTAAAAGTCAGGGAAAAGATACTATTCAACAAGTGTCTTTTATTCAAGAATATTTGAATCTGCAATAAATAATTATTTTCTTAAACCAGATCCATTCTTTCATTTTAAGAACTAAAGGCACCGATAATAAGCATTTTCAAACAACAGAAATTATTTGCTTCCTGATTTCTTTTTCCTGTTTGACTAAGATCTGGTACATTAAGAAGCAATACGGAATATTCCCAAGATTATGACATTTCATACATACCATATCAGTTTTAAATTACTATTGTTGCATATAATAAGTTCTGCTAAGCAGAGCATCAAAGTTCTTTTATTTCTAAAACTGAAATGAAGCCAGAAAATGGAGTCACACTGATTAGAGCAATATTCTTAGCTGAATTACAGACCATAGAATACGTAAGTACTTGAGGAAGTAGCAAATGATATCTTAAAGTCTTAAGAAACTACAAAATAAGTAAAGAGACAAATAAAGGAAATCAGAATAAAATGCACTATGTAATATGTAATCTCGTGGCAATGAGACCTGTAGAAGATTAAAATATGCAACTGTTACTAGTGGTGACTTCTTGAAATTACTTTTATTCAAAAAGTCTTCAAAAACAGCCATCATTCATAACAAATGACTTGCTATAAAGATTCTCCACAATTTTGTTCTGTTTTATTCAATTAAAATGAGAGAGTCATGGTAAAAGACTCATTAAACTCAGGCAACCAGACAAGAACCTTTACCTGAGAAAGATATCGCCTATAATCTTGCCGAAGTTCCTCTTTTAGTTTATGTTTTTTTCGTTCATATTCTTCTCCAAGAGGTAAACTCAAGCCATAGTCACCTGAAAGTTTAACTCTTAAATATTATTACAATGCTATTTGGTATCAATACAAAGCACATAACACAAAAGATACATCTGGATTTTTGTTAGACATGAGCAATAAAAAAATATACAACCAGAAATTATAAAACAACTGAAATAAAAAGCATCTTCTCAGTATGACTACTTAGGTGGAAAGCATTCTAGAAGAATGGAATGGTTTTTTGGATGCTAGTTTTCTAGCAACAAAACAAGCAACATGATTTGAATAGGGTATCTATATAAATAGGGTAACTATCTACAACATTTAGGTTATTTTACATTGTTTCTCTTAGTGATGTAGGTTTCATAGGAATCTCTTTTCTTTGCTATGTTACTTTTTACGTCACTCTGATATTTTAAGCACTGCTTACCACAGAAGATAAAACATACTTCACAACCAGAAAGCAACAAGCTGCTCCTTCAGCACAAAACAGGTGGAATCTGTGTGGCTTCCTTATTCACTTCTTCCCACTTCAGTGTTTTTTATTGTTATAGGCCCAAAACACACATTTAGTACTTTTCCAAGGTTACTGTCTGGTCTTGTAATAGCTGTTCTCTTAAAATATAATGCTGTGGAAGTTGTTTGTTGTTCCCAAAATTCATTTTGAACTACTTTGTAAGAAATACCCTCTGCCTGAGAAGGCCACCTCTGCTGAAATTTTCACCACTCCCCATGGACACCTAGTGAATCCCAGAAAACCACACAAGAAACAGATTGCAACTGTTTTTTTAATCATCTGTTGTTTCCCTGAAAGCATTTCTACTTTTTGTGGTCTATGTAAAACAAATAGCAGGGAGTGAGAGGGAAAAGAGGAATTTTCCAGATTTATCAGTCCCGACTTAATTCATTGGAATTTGTTTGATTCCAGTATTTTAAATGTTTATGGCATTAAGCATAGCCTGCGCAGTAAAAAAGACATCTAAATGCTAAATATTGCAAGCTCGGGAATCCCGCTGCTAATGAAATAGATAAAAGTTTGAATTAAGCAAAAATATGCTTGGCTGGCTTGAGACAGTTTCCACTAAGTCAGAATGTATGCTCACAAGTCAGCCCGCTGTTCTGTAGAACCAAATGAACTGACGTCTGATGAAACATTTGTCATACACAACTTTGAAAGTGCTTTCAGAGTTCAGCTATTAACCAAGATCTGCATAGAAGCTGCTTCTCCAACTTGCAAGTAATTTTACTCCGAATTTTGCAGATAAGGTAGACAAGAGTTCCACTAAAAAAAAAAAAATACCATTTGGATCCTCAAAAAAGAAGGATAAGAATAAAGAGGAACAGAATACAGAATTGTTTTTTTCAGCTATGTTTTCTTGCCTTTTATTTACACATAAATTGTTTTGGGATTAATTATAAGAAACCAAGCAAGATCAAAAGATATTAACATCGCATGGAGAAGATTCATTCAGTAACCTCAAAGAAGCCAGTAAAATACAGTACAAAAAAAAAAAAAAGTGAGCAGCAGGTGCATTGATTCAAATTCTTGAAGTATTCAAACAAAAAATGGTTTAAAGCTCATTTTATTACTGAAGACCTTTTTGACTGGCCATCAGGAAAGCACTGAGATGACAATTATGGGTGGGTAGTGATTTATGAGATACCTGAGAACTACTTACTTCAAAAGTTAAGTGAGATTAGGCTAGTAGGGCAAAAATACTCCATTTCACCAATGTTCATCCTGAATTTGTGTGCATTTCTATCTGAATTCTTCTGTTAGAAGAAGAAATATTTTACTTCTCAATAGTTTTCTGCTTTCGTTTACTCTATTTACTGTATTTATTTCACATTCTGTTAACTGCACACACTGACAACTTTTTTTTTTTTAGGGAAAAAGTTAAGATTTCAAATGCATTTTCACATAAAAGTTTGCATGCATTTAGTATATTGAGAAATAACTGTGCTGAACAACCCCACTCAGTTCTGCCAGGTTCTCAAATCTCTAATCTAAGAACTAGAGCACTAACACGGAACAAGTCTTTGTCTAACTTAACGCAAAGAAAATGACATTGCTTTAATCCAGAACCAGCCAAAAACACTAATAACAATCCACTGATAGCCCAACGTGGTCAGTATCCAAATGATTATTACAGCAATACCTAGCTGTTGCTGTTCATTTAAGATCACTTGAATGCCCCTCACCTGTAATATTTCACTGTAAGTGCCTTGACATATTTAGATTATCAACATTAAAATCAATTTATAATCCTAAATACTTCATGATATGTGTTTTGATGGACCTCCAACAAGAGAGAAAATTATTTTAATATTAAACCAGCCTAACTGATACGCAGTGGCCTGTCACAGCCATTGGGATATAAAAGCACCTGGACTAACCTGCTGATCAAAATAAAACTGCCCAAAATGTCAGGTAGACACTGTTAAAGTGTTTTGTCCTCTAACCAAGTCTATCGATTATGAATTCTGGAAGCAAGTAATATTCATTTATCATTTCAAGTCATTTTTAGTGATTTTTTCCTGTAAAGGTTTTAGAAGAGCTTGTCTTGCTGATGGCTGGAAGTTCCAATTATACATCTTCATAGAAGAGATGGCTTTATTTATTGCACCTAAGTACAGTTCAGACCCTCAGATTCACGGATTCAGCTCCCTTTTTAAATTAAGACATGCACTTTTCTGGTCACAAATTCTGTTAAAATTACAGAAGGGACATAACACTAAGTGTAGCGGGAGTACTTATTTAAAAGGTAGGTTAGATTGGTATTATGTTAACAACATCAAATATCCATTGACACATGTTCTTTAAAATAAAAGGACACCTTTTACTCCCATTGGATGCTGCAGAATTACACCAGAAATACAGTATTGAAATTAATGGTACAAAGCCAAAGAGTCTACATAGGAAAGAAGAGTTATCAAGCAACAAGCAGGAGGATACACAAAAGCTGTCAGAACAAACCTGAGCTACAATGGTAACAAAGGAAAAGTTGCAGTGCCTATAGAAAGATGGTTTGACAAGTAAGGAAGGCTGGCACAATACAGAACAAAATAGAGAAATTAAAACTATCACACATTTCAAACAGAAGTCACAAAAGACACAGAGAAAGAAAAAAAAAAAAAAAAAAAGAAAATGGAACAATATATATTTTTAAAGAAAACAGTGATTAAACTATGTAATCACAGCACAACCACAAAACAAATCTAAACATTTCACTAGTTCAGACTTCAACCAAAACTAAGTGCTTATTCTTTGCTGGGATAACAAGTAACTACATTTTAACTTCATTTTTTTATAAAAGCAACAAAAACAGTTTAGTACTCTATGCCTAGAAGTTTAAAAGACATTTAGCATTTAAAAGAAAAATTAAATTAACTGTGTTTATTTTAACTGTGTTTATTTTAGCCAAGTTGGAGCGGGCCTCTTAAGCTTTGAGGCTGAAAGAAAAGGCATCCTTACTTCCCTGGCACAAAGCACAGAGAAAGAAAGAACCCTTTGGCAGCAAGCTGATTGTCCGTATGAAAGATGGACTTCCACAGCTTTTGCTCCAAGTACCCAAAACATAATGGGAAAGAAACAGATTATCTACAGTAGACGAGCAGTCTTGTTTTGTCTTGGTTTTTAAATGGAGCTACTTTACAAAAAGGAAAAAAAAAAAGTATTTGGCATGTTTTCCTTATTCAAATCTCAGAAAAACTAATTAAATACAAAAAAAAAAAAATCCACACAATCCCAAGACATTTGGAAGAATAAAGAATTTGCAAGCACTTCAATTATAATGAACTTCTTATAATTAAAAATCCAAAGCAGTAATTCCCTGCCAAAAATTCTCAAAGGTAGTGAAATACTATTTAAATCCTGAAGACACACAAAAATTATATACTATACCTAAAGGACAGTTCTGTTGACTATTTGGAGGTATATTTTCTTTAGACATGGAGATTAACATTTTGCTAGTCTCAGAAAGCTTCTCAGATTCCTTATTCTGGAAAAAAAAATCATCACAAGGTGAAAGAAATATCACATGAAAACAACATTATTAACGTAATTATTAGCACTTGAGAATAGAAAGATTGAAAGCAATGTTGGATAACAACCAAGAAAACAGCTTATAAATTTCACTGATACTATCAAAAAAGTAGTTTCTCTATAACACAGGAATTAGTTCACTAAGTTTCATGTCATAAACCACTCTAAATTATACTTTCACAGTGTTTTCCATAGCTTACACATACTGTCTCTGTTTCCTGGGGGGGGGGAAGAATTGATGTATTGCATTCTGACTGAAAACACAGAAGAACTGCAAGGTATCACAGGACAAGATGAAAGTATCTGCTCCCCGTAACTATGTTTCCATCACATAGCTTAGGACTTTATCAAACAATAGGCTGGAAACATTCTCTTTCTCCTTAAACTTGCTCTGAGTAGAGGACACAAAAATACAGAAAGTCCAACAGCCCCCTAAGAATTCTCTTTTTGGAGAAAAGTATTATAATTAGGTTAAAATACTTGTATTACCCCCACACAGGGAAAGAAATTCCCATAACCTTCCGATGAAACAAAAACAGGAAACAAATATTATAATTGCTGTTAAAAGCTCAAGCTGTTTGGGGCTGAGTGAAACAGGAGACAAAAGAGACAACAAGTCCCCAGAAGTGTATTCCTTTATTTACTTTAAACAGAGGGCTTTATTCCAGCTACCTAAGAGATGCCATAGCTAAATAAATTCCGATGTAGCTTTTTGCCAAGTACTGGCACTATTAAACAACTTAACAGTGATCTGCAAATTATAAAAACTTTATAGCTTTAGAATTAGGTACTAAACTTTCTAATAGGAAAATCATGCTAAGAACAGAATTTGTTGAACTGATTGTATTAAATAATTTAACTTTTATAATTTCCCAGTTCCCTTATCAGAAATGTTGACACTGTTTTCACCTTCAAAAAAAAAAAAAAAAAAAGGGTTATTGTGTATTTATGTTAGAAATGGCTGGCTTTGCCTAGATAGATCTTTAGTATATATTTTAAAAACAAATGCAGTTTTAAGAGCAAACTTAAATCAAGACCTTCAAAACTTGTCTAAATTAAGTGAAGCTATTTAATATTCTTACCCTTATTTCCATGTAAGGTGGATCATTTTCAAGTTCTGCCTTATCTTGTGCCAACTTGGCCTTCTGATCTTCAATGAATTTTTCTAAATCTTCTGCCATCATTTCTAAGGTAACAGAAACGACAAAGAACATTGCATCTGTGTCAGAACAGCAGAAACTTAAAGCTCCATTACAGTTGCTTAAGACAGTAGTTAAGTTCTGCTCATGTATTGCCCTCAGAACTGCATGCCTTAAGATCTTTGTTGGGTTAAACAAAAAACAGACTTACAAAACCCACCTATGGAGGACATTACTTGATGTTTCACCAGGAAAATAAAAATAAATAAAGTAAAATCAGGAATCCTGATGTCTGAAGATATTTCTATAATCTTTTGGAGCTGATAGCGTATTGTTAACTTCTGCATCAATAAAACAGCCAAGGCAATATGAACAGCTAGCATTCCACAATAATTGTAATATGGATATCCTCAGCATTGCCTTATAACCAGACAAGCCACTCATCTGTAATAAAACATGTACTGGGGGAACAGCTGATTACCTCTCTTCCATTACTTGTGCATCTTGCCTATGCAACTGAAAGCTCGTCTTATTATATATTGCTGCCTCTAGATAACCTGATAATAAAAATCAATGCAACTAGAAATAATGACAATGCAATGGCATAGAAGGTACGGCATGCACAAAGACTTCAAACGTCCTTTGTTTAGACAGCCTTATCAGAACGAGAAATACTGTAAAACTGTTTGCTAAGTAACCATGGGGAAGAAAGAAAGAAAAAAAAAGATTCACTGCACAGAAGCCTACTCATCCTAATCTCCACTCAGCATTTTCACCAACTGCACTGGAGAAGTCATGTGAAATTAAGCCTATGGATAAAAAAAAAAAAAAATCTATTATATTTCACACTTAAAGGAACAATGAGGCTGAGAAGAAAATTAAGACCCTAACCACAGAACCTCAGCATTGGCTTAGGAAGGTCTTAGGAAGCAATCCCATCACATCCAGTATCTACATACAGACTGCAGAGCAGTTTTATTAAGGCCAATTCAGTATCTCCTACAGCTTACAGATTATATGAAACAAGCAATAAGCCCGTGATAAGAACATATTGGGAGATACTTTCAGGAAGAACATCAAGGAAATTAAAAAAAACACAGACACAAAGCCCAGCAGAATAAGACACTAAATAGAAAAATACAGAATAATGTGTTCATGGTGAGTAAGATAAATGTTTTCTATGAAAAGTAAGATGAAGAGAAAATCTCAAAACTTCAGATAAATGAAGCTAACATGCAATTACTTGAATTTAAGGAATAGATCTGCTTTAAACTTTGTGTCTTACATTAGTGTTCTTTTTGATTCATAGTATGAAATTTAACATTGTTACAAAGGAGGCAGAACTAGGACAACCTATTTACAACTCCTAGTGGTAATACAGGACAAGCAAATCCAAAAATAAATTTCCCCATCTGATTTGTCCTAAATCTTTAATCTCATTAGTTTTGCACAGTGATAACAGATAAAAGAAATCTAAAAGAGAATAAGTTTCCGGGCACTGATGAATTTTATTTAGCCTATTAAGTTACATAAGAATAATGAAAAGCCTATTCTGAATGGAAAAAACAACTTGTCATATTAAACAACTTACAAGTTGGTGTCATCACTTACCCACCAACAGGAAAATAAATTACTGCGTGGAGGAGGCACTGTGAGAAAGACTACCCAAAGGCTCAGTGACTCTGAAGTCTGAATTTTTAATCTCTGTTTACACTAAAATTCATAAGCTCTAGAACTGTTTCTAAATCACTGTATTGGAATGGTACCAAACCTAATCTGAGCTATTACATAAGGAAGGAATATTTGCAGCATAGCTTCTATCTAGCATGAGGAACACAATGAATATTGTAGCATTCTGCACTTTTTTTTCATATTGCTCAAAAGAGCAATATAATACCCTAACCGTTTTGTCTTTGTGTTTTAAAGTTGAACTACACATTCAACTGACGTGAAGAAAGCTCACAAGTCCAGGCCTTGAAGAACACTGAGACAACCAAAGCTACAACACTGATGGTCCAGCACACCAGCTAAGTAACAAGGAAAAGTGGCCAAGTGCATCTCAGAAAATACCCAGATGTTTTATGTCTTATATCCTTCTGCTTCATTTTCCTACAATATGCATGAATGGAAACTTTGTGATATGTGAAAAGGGTGTATTATACTGATAGAGAATGAAAAAGAAAGGAAAAAATAAGGCCCTTTCATATATATTCCAAGCAAAGCACTGACAATTTGAATGTCACACATTGCTGAGTTCAGAAAATGTACGTAAGTAAATATCTTACTGAATATTAATATTTTATGACCTACTGTACCAAGCAAAGAGATCCTGACTAATAAGAGTAAAAATTAAAAAATTATACATTTCTATCTGAAAAGAGTGCTATCACTGTCCCCAGAGGCTACTGTGCTAAATTCACAGTCAACTATTAATTTCAAACTGGCCTCATATGACTGCACAAACTGACTGAGGCAGAGCCTGCCACCATAAAACCAATTCACCTCTAAATAAAATAGTCTTTTTTTCAGTTTAGCAAGGTGTCTGAATGGACCGTATGCATTTCTAGACCCCTGCAATTATTACAACCAAAAGTGGCAGGCTCAAAAGTAGCCTTGAAGGCATTGCTTGTTGGGCACGTGTGTAGAACAGAAAGGAAAGCGAGACCATGTGAAAACCTAACAATAAACCGCATGTCCCCAAAATTACAAGGGGCAAACAACAGATTTTTCATGTTTTTTTGGAAAACAGCATTTTGTAAATGCTATTAAAAGTACAGATTTTTGACAGTATAGATCTGTCAGTTCCTCCTTGAACTCGCTTATCTTTAAATCTTTCATTTTCACTTGCAAAACACTGTATGAATCAAATGAAAATTACATTCAATATTTCAGCTGCATGGACTTCAGCTTGGTCAAATACACAGTGGAAAGCACACAGGCATTCAAGAGAAGTGTGAACAGAGATGGATACTGGATCTACACCCAAACACAATTAATAATGTATGTCTGCATTCAAGATATTCAAACCACCTATTAGCATATGTATTGTTTTGCATGTATTGTATCTGTTTGCATGCTGTGTATATTTTATCACCTAAAGGAATAGTCACCTTTCTTCTTTATCTTTGTTTTTATCTTGTATTTGTTCAAGAAAGTGGGGCAGAATACTGGAAATCAGCCCACGCCATTAGGCAGACCCTGTCTATTTTGTGCATCAGGAAAGCCAGACAAGTGGCAATTCCCTTCCATATAAACTGCAGCAAGGGCAGCAGGGGAGTGAAGTGTTTTGAAGCTACCATACGTTGTGTGTAGTAATTTTACTTACAGGTTACATGGCCTCATAATTGTTTCACTCAGAAATATTGTTCAAAGTTTCCCCCACGCCTCCTGAACCCTGAGGCCAGGCAGCACTGGCTGCTTCTCTCTCCCTTTGAGTAGCATGCAGAACCTCTCGCTGTCAGAACAGGTTTTGTATCTCTCACCTTCCTTTCTTTTTGATTCTTATCTGAAAAAGCACAAAACATCCACGGTCTGGATGCTCACGAACAATCTCCAATTAAAAACAACGTGTTTCGTAACTACGAAGGGATTTAACCATCAAAACATCCAGCCGGCGAGCCTCACGAGTTATCTCCTCTCACCCCAACAGTTTACCTCCTCCAGAACCCGTCTTTTGGCCCGAAAAAAAAACGATCTGGGGAAACCTTCGGGGACAGGAGAGATTTACTTCTCCCACCGCGGCAGCTCGGCGCAACGCCTCTCCCCCTCCCTCGGCCTGCTGCTGCCACCCCAACCAAACCAAAACAAACCAAAACAAACCCAACCAAACCAAATCCAACCCCAACGAACCCAACCAAACCTAACCCGGCCCGGGGCACCCTGAGGCGCTGCGGGGCAGCCCCCTCCCGGCGCGGCGCCCCGTTGTCAGGCAACGGCCGCGCACCCAGCGGCTCACCCCGGGAGGCCGCCCGAGGCCCGCTGCCCCCCCGCTGGGGCACCCGAGCCCTCCTCGGCTCCCCAGCCCCCCACCACCGCCACCACCACCCCCGGGAGGGTGCCCGGCCCCCGGCCCCGCCGCCCCGCTCACCGGCGGCCGCCCTCCGCGCCCGTCGCCGCCTCCCCGGAAAGCGGCGGCCGGCGGCCGGCAGCGCCCCCTGCGGCTCCGGCGGGCC
>NC_048894.1:122981077-122982003 GCF_011077185.1 Oxyura jamaicensis | reverse complement strand
GCTCCGGCGGGCCCCGCAGCGAGGACGGGCAGCCCGGTGCGGCCGCCGCCCGCTGGGGGCGCAGAGCTCCGCCGCTCCTCCGGCCTCCCCCAGCGGCTCCCGCTTCCGCCGGCGGCCGGGGTGAGGCCGAGCCGGGCCGGGCCGGGCCGGGAGCGGGAGGGGGGAGATGGCGGCGGCGGCCGGGGCGGGGAGCGGCAGCTCCGGGAGCGGGATGGCGCAGAAGACGTGGGAGCTGGCAAACAACATGCAGGAGGCGCAGAGCATCGACGAGATCTACAAGTACGACCGCAAGCAGCAGCAGGAGATCCTGGCGGCCAAGCCCTGGACCAAGGAGTGAGAGCGGGGCCGGGGGGCGGGTGGGCGGTGAGGGTTCGGGGCTCGGTCGTGGCCGGGGCCGTCGCTGAGCGCCCCGGCGGCCCCTCTCTTTCAGCCACCATTACTTCAAGTACTGCAAGATCTCGGCGCTGGCCCTGCTCAAGATGGTGATGCACGCCAGGTCCGGGGGCAACCTGGAGGTGATGGGGCTCATGCTGGGCAAGGTGGACGGCGAGACCATGATCATCATGGACAGCTTCGCCCTGCCGGTGGAGGGCACCGAGACCCGCGTCAACGCGCAGGCGGCCGCCTACGAGTACATGGCGGCGTACATCGAGAATGCCAAGCAGGTAAAAGCCTCTCCTCACCGCCTGCACGGCTGCCGTGCGAGCCCCTGCCCGCTCCCCGGGCTGCTCCGGCGGCCCAGTGGCTGTGTGTCTGCCCCAACGTGGCCGGGGAGCTGCGGCAGGGCAGCAGCACGGCCCCTGAACACATGGGTGTCCATGTCTGGGCGGGAGGTCAGCAGGTGCTTGACTGCCTGCCTTCCTCACGATTTTGGTTGCCCCTTCCTCACAACTTGCGTTACTCCTTCCTCACAACTTGCGTTACTC